>NC_086103.1:92725158-92885146 GCF_963921235.1 Mobula hypostoma | reverse complement strand
CTCACGGACACTCTCTCTAACGGACACCCTCTCTAACGGACACCCTCTCTAACGGACACTCTCTCTCAAGGACACCCTCTCTAACGGACACTCTCTCTCACGGACACCCTCTCTAACGGACACTCTCTCTAACGGACACTCTCTCTAACAGACACCCTCTCTAACGGACACTCTCTCTCACGGACACTCTCTCTAACGGACACTCTCTCTAACGGACACTCTCTCTAACGGACACCCTCTCTAACGGACACTCTCTCTCACGGACACTCTCTCTCACGGACACTCTCTCTAACGGACACCCTCTCTAACGAACACCCTCTCTAACGGACACTCTCTCTCACGGACACTCTCTCTCACGGACACCCTCTCTAACGGACACTCTCTCTAACGGACACTCTCTCTAACGGACACCCTCTCTAACGGACACTCTCTCTCAACGGACACCCTCTCTAACGGACACTCTCTCTCACGGACACTCTCTCTAACGGACACCCTCTCTAACGGACACCCTCTCTAACGGACACTCTCTCTCAAGGACACCCTCTCTAACGGACACTCTCTCTCACGGACACCCTCTCTAACGGACACCCTCTCTAACGGACACTCTCTCTAACGGACACCCTCTCTAACGGACACCCTCTCTAACGGACACTCTCTCTAACGGACACCCTCTCTAACGGACACTCTCTCTCACGGACACTCTCTCTAACGGACAACCTCTCTAACGGACACTCTCTGTCACGGACACTCTCTCTAACGGACACTCTCTCTAACGGACACTTTCTCTCACGGACTCTCTCTCTAACGGACACCCTCTCTCAAACGGACACCCTCTCTAACGGACACCCTCTCTAACGGACACTCTCTCTCACGGACACTCTCTCTAACGGACACTCTCTCTAACGGACACCCTCTCTAACGGACACTCTCTCTAACGGACACCCTCTCTAACGGACACTCTCTCTCACGGACACTCTCTCTAACGGACACTCTCTCTAACGGACACCCTCTCTAACGGACACCCTCTCTAACGGACACTCTCTCTAACGGACACCCTCTCTAACGGACACCCTCTCTAACGGACACTCTCTCTAACGGACACCCTCTCTAACGGACACTCTCTCTAACGGACACCCTCTCTAACGGACACTCTCTCTCACGGACACTCTCTCTCACGGACACCCTCTCTAACGGACACCCTCTCTAACGGACACTCTCTCTCACGGACACTCTCTCTAACGGACACTCTCTCTCACGGACACTCTCTCTAACGGACACTCTCTCTAACGGACACTCTCTCTCACGGACACTCTCTCTAACGGACACCCTCTCTAACGGACACCCTCTCTAACGGACACTCTCTCTCACGGACACTCTCTCTAACGGACACTCTCTCTCAAGGACACCCTCTCTAACGGACACTCTCTCTCACGGACACCCTCTCTAACGGACACTCTCTCTAACGGACACTCTCTCTAACAGACACCCTCTCTAACGGACACTCTCTCTCACGGACACTCTCTCTAACGGACACTCTCTCTAACGGACACACTCTCTAACGGACACTCTCTCTCACGGACACTCTCTCTCACGGACACTCTCTCGCACGGACACTCTCTCGCACGGACACTCTCTCGCATGGACACACTCGCATGGACACACTTGCATGAACACACTTTCACACAGGCACACTCTCTCTCGCACAGACACACTCTCTCTTTTAGGGTCAGTCCCTCTCTCATGGACCCTCGGTCTCTCATGGACATTCGCTCTCTCACTGATCCTCGCTCCCTCACGGACCCTGTCCCTCTCTCAGGGACCCTTTCTCCTCTAAGGGACCCTCTCTCTCTCAAGGACACCCTCTCTAACGGACACTCTCTCTCAAGGACACCCTCTCTAACGGACACTCTCTCTCACGGACACCCTCTCTAACGGACACTCTCTCTCACGGACACTCTCTCTAACGGACACCCTCTCTAACGGACACTCTCTCTCACGGACACTCTCTCTCACGGACACCCTCTCTAACGGACACTCTCTCTAACGGACACCCTCTCTAACGGACACCCTCTCTAACGGACACTCTCTCTCACGGACACTCTCTCTAACGGACACCCTCTCTAACGGACACCCTCTCTAACGGACACTCTCTCTCAAGGACACCCTCTCTAACGGACACTCTCTCTCACGGACACCCTCTCTAACGGACACCCTCTCTAACGGACACTCTCTCTAACGGACACCCTCTCTAACGGACACCCTCTCTAACGGACACCCTCTCTAACGGACACCCTCTCTAACGGACACCCTCTCTAACGGACACTCTCTCTAACGGACACCCTCTCTAACGGACACTCTCTCTCACGGACACCCTCTCTAACGGACACCCTCTCTCACGGACACACTCTCTAACGGACACCCTCTCTAACGGACACCCTCTCTAACGGACACTCTCTCTAACGGACACCCTCTCTAACGGACACTCTCTCTCACGGACACTCTCTCTAACGGACACTCTCTCTAACGGACACCCTCTCTAACGGACACTCTCTCTAACGGACACCCTCTCTAACGGACACTCTCTCTCACGGACACTCTCTCTAACGGACACCCTCTCTAACGGACACCCTCTCTAACGGACACTCTCTCTCAAGGACACCCTCTCTAACGGACACTCTCTCTCACGGACACCCTCTCTAACGGACACTCTCTCTAACGGACACTCTCTCTAACAGACACCCTCTCTAACGGACACTCTCTCTCACGGACACTCTCTCTAACGGACACCCTCTCTAACGGACACTCTCTCTCATGGACACTCTCTCTCACGGACACTCTCTCGCACGGACACTCTCTCGCACGGACACACTCGCATGGACACACTAGCATGAACACACTTTCACACAGGCACACTCTCTCTCGCACAGACACACTCTCCCTTTTAGGGTCAGTCCCTCTCTCATGGACCCTCGGTCTCTCATGGACATTCGCTCTCTCACTGATCCTCGCTCCCTCACCGACCCTGTCCCTCTCTCAGGGACCCTTTCTCCTCTAAGGGACCCTCTCTCTCTCAAGGACACCCTCTCTAACGGACACTCTCTCTCACGGACACCCTCTCTAACGGACACTCTCTCTCACGGACACTCTCTCTAACGGACACCCTCTCTAACGGACACTCTCTCTAACGGACACCCTCTCTAACGGACACCCTCTCTAACGGACACTCTCTCTAACGGACACCCTCTCTAACGGACACTCTCTCTCACGGACACCCTCTCTAACGGACACCCTCTCTCACGGACACTCTCTCTAACGGACACCCTCTCTAACGGACACCCTCTCTAACGGACACTCTCTCTAACGGACACCCTCTCTAACGGACACTCTCTCTCACGGACACTCTCTCTAACGGACACTCTCTCTAACGGACACCCTCTCTAACGGACACCCTCTCTAACGGACACTCTCTCTAACGGACACCCTCTCTAACGGACACTCTCTCTCACGGACACTCTCTCTAACGGACACCCTCTCTAACGGACACCCTCTCTAACGGACACTCTCTCTCAAGGACACCCTCTCTAACGGACACTCTCTCTCACGGACACCCTCTCTAACGGACACTCTCTCTAACGGACACTCTCTCTAACAGACACCCTCTCTAACGGACACTCTCTCTCACGGACACTCTCTCTAACGGACACTCTCTCTAACGGACACCCTCTCTAACGGACACCCTCTCTAACGGACACTCTCTCTAACGGACACCCTCTCTAACGGACACTCTCTCTCACGGACACCCTCTCTAACGGACACCCTCTCTCACGGACACTCTCTCTAACGGACACCCTCTCTAACGGACACCCTCTCTAACGGACACTCTCTCTAACGGACACCCTCTCTAACGGACACTCTCTCTCACGGACACTCTCTCTAACGGACACTCTCTCTAACGGACACCCTCTCTAACGGACACCCTCTCTAACGGACACTCTCTCTAACGGACACCCTCTCTAACGGACACTCTCTCTCACGGACACTCTCTCTAACGGACACCCTCTCTAACGGACACCCTCTCTAACGGACACTCTCTCTCATGGACACCCTCTCTAACGGACACTCTCTCTCACGGACACCCTCTCTAACGGACACTCTCTCTCACGGACACTCTCTCTAACGGACACCCTCTCTAACGGACACTCTCTCTAACGGACACCCTCTCTAACGGACACCCTCTCTAACGGACACTCTCTCTCACGGACACTCTCTCTAACGGACACCCTCTCTAACGGACACCCTCTCTAACGGACACTCTCTCTCAAGGACACCCTCTCTAACGGACACTCTCTCTCACGGACACCCTCTCTAACGGACACCCTCTCTAACGGACACTCTCTCTAACGGACACCCTCTCTAACGGACACCCTCTCTAACGGACACTCTCTCTAACGGACACCCTCTCTAACGGACACCCTCTCTAACGGACACTCTCTCTAACGGACACCCTCTCTAACGGACACCCTCTCTCACGGACACCCTCTCTAACGGACACCCTCTCTCACGGACACTCTCTCTAACGGACACCCTCTCTAACGGACACCCTCTCTAACGGACACTCTCTCTAACGGACACCCTCTCTAACGGACACTCTCTCTCACGGACACTCTCTCTAACGGACACTCTCTCTAACGGACACCCTCTCTAACGGACACTCTCTCTAACGGACACCCTCTCTAATGGACACTCTCTCTCACGGACACTCTCTCTAACGGACACCCTCTCTAACGGACACCCTCTCTAACGGACACTCTCTCTCACGGACACCCTCTCTAACGGACACTCTCTCTCACGGACACCCTCTCTAACGGACACTCTCTCTCACGGACACTCTCTCTCACGGACACTCTCTCGCACGGACACTCTCTCGCACGGACACTCTCTCGCATGGACACACTCGCATGGACACACTTGCATGAACACACTTTCACACAGGCACACTCTCTCTCGCACAGACACACTCTCTCTTTTAGGGTCAGTCCCTCTCTCATGGACCCTCGGTCTCTCATGGACATTCGCTCTCTCACTGATCCTCGCTCCCTCACGGACCCTGTCCCTCTCTCAGTGACCCTTTCTCCTCTAAGGGACCCTCTCTCTCTCAAGGACACCCTCTCTAACGGACACTCTCTCTCAAGGACACCCTCTCTAACGGACACTCTCTCTCACGGACACCCTCTCTAACGGACACTCTCTCTAACGGACACTCTCTCTAACAGACACCCTCTCTAACGGACACTCTCTCTCACGGACACTCTCTCTAACGGACACCCTCTCTAACGGACACTCTCTCTCACGGACACTCTCTCACGGACACCCTCTCTAACGGACACTCTCTCTAACGGACACCCTCTCTAACGGACACCCTCTCTAACGGACACTCTCTCTCACGGACACTCTCTCTAACGGACACCCTCTCTAACGGACACCCTCTCTAACGGACACTCTCTCTCAAGGACACCCTCTCTAACGGACACTCTCTCTCACGGACACCCTCTCTAACGGACACTCTCTCTCACGGACACTCTCTCTAACGGACACCCTCTCTAACGGACACTCTCTCTAACGGACACCCTCTCTAACGGACACCCTCTCTAACGGACACTCTCTCTCACGGACACTCTCTCTAACGGACACCCTCTCTAACGGACACCCTCTCTAACGGACACTCTCTCTCAAGGACACCCTCTCTAACGGACACTCTCTCTCACGGACACCCTCTCTAACGGACACCCTCTCTAACGGACACTCTCTCTAACGGACACCCTCTCTAACGGACACCCTCTCTAACGGACACTCTCTCTAACGGACACCCTCTCTAACGGACACCCTCTCTAACGGACACTCTCTCTAACGGACACCCTCTCTAACGGACACCCTCTCTCACGGACACCCTCTCTAACGGACACCCTCTCTCACGGACACTCTCTCTAACGGACACCCTCTCTAACGGACACCCTCTCTAACGGACACTCTCTCTAACGGACACCCTCTCTAACGGACACTCTCTCTCACGGACACTCTCTCTAACGGACACTCTCTCTAACGGACACCCTCTCTAACGGACACTCTCTCTAACGGACACCCTCTCTAATGGACACTCTCTCTCACGGACACTCTCTCTAACAGACACCCTCTCTAACGGACACCCTCTCTAACGGACACTCTCTCTCAAGGACACCCTCTCTAACGGACACTCTCTCTCACGGACACCCTCTCTAACGGACACTCTCTCTAACGGACACTCTCTCTAACAGACACCCTCTCTAACGGACACTCTCTCTCACGGACACTCTCTCTAACGGACACTCTCTCTAACGGACACCCTCTCTAACGGACACTCTCTCTCACGGACACTCTCTCTCACGGACACTCTCTCGCACGGACACTCTCTCGCACGGACACTCTCTCGCATGGACACACTCGCATGGACACACTTGCATGAACACACTTTCACACAGGCACACTCTCTCTCGCTCAGACACACTCTCTCTTTTAGGGTCAGTCCCTCTCTCATGGACCCTCGGTCTCTCATGGACATTCGCTCTCTCACTGATCCTCGCTCCCTCACGGACCCTGTCCCTCTCTCAGGGACCCTTTCTCCTCTAAGGGACCCTCTCTCTCTCAAGGACTCCCTCTCTAACGGACACTCTCTCTCAAGGACACCCTCTCTAACGGACACTCTCTCTCACGGACACCCTCTCTAACGGACACTCTCTCTCACGGACACTCTCTCTAACGGACACCCTCTCTAACGGACACTCTCTCTCACGGACACTCTCTCTCACGGACACCCTCTCTAACGGACACTCTCTCTAACGGACACCCTCTCTAACGGACACCCTCTCTAACGGACACTCTCTCTCACGGACACTCTCTCTAACGGACACCCTCTCTAACGGACACCCTCTCTAACGGACAATCTCTCTCAAGGACACCCTCTCTAACGGACACTCTCTCTCACGGACACCCTCTCTAACGGACACCCTCTCTAACGGACACTCTCTCTAACGGACACCCTCTCTAACGGACACCCTCTCTAACGGACACCCTCTCTAACGGACACTCTCTCTAACGGACACCCTCTCTAACGGACACCCTCTCTAACGGACACTCTCTCTAACGGACACCCTCTCTAACGGACACTCTCTCTCACGGACACCCTCTCTAACGGACACCCTCTCTCACGGACACTCTCTCTAACGGACACCCTCTCTAACGGACACCCTCTCTAACGGACACTCTCTCTAACGGACACCCTCTCTAACGGACAGTCTCTCTCACGGACACTCTCTCTAACGGACACTCTCTCTAACGGACACCCTCTCTAACGGACACCCTCTCTAACGGACACTCTCTCTAACGGACACCCTCTCTAACGGACACTCTCTCTCACGGACACTCTCTCTAACGGACACCCTCTCTAACGGACACCCTCTCTAACGGACACTCTCTCTCAAGGACACCCTCTCTAACGGACACTCTCTCTCACGGACACCCTCTCTAACGGACACTCTCTCTAACGGACACTCTCTCTAACAGACACCCTCTCTAACGGACACTCTCTCTCACGGACACTCTCTCTAACGGACACTCTCTCTAACGGACACCCTCTCTAACGGACACCCTCTCTAACGGACACTCTCTCTGACGGACACTGTCTCTCACGGACACTCTCTCTGACGGACACCCACTCTAACGAACACCCTCTCTAACGGACACTCTCTCTCACGGACACTCTCTCTCACGGACACCCTCTCTAACGGACACTCTCTCTAACGGACACTCTCTCTAACGGACACCCTCTCTAACGGACACTCTCTCTAACGGACACCCTCTCTAACGGACACTCTCTCTCACGGACACTCTCTCTAACGGACACCCTCTCTAACGGACACCCTCTCTAACGGACACTCTCTCTCAAGGACACCCTCTCTAACGGACACTCTCTCTCACGGACACCCTCTCTAACGGACACCCTCTCTAACGGACACTCTCTCTAACGGACACCCTCTCTAACGGACACCCTCTCTAACGGACACTCTCTCTAACGGACACCCTCTCTAACGGACACTCTCTCTCACGGACACTCTCTCTAACGGACAACCTCTCTAACGGACACTCTCTGTCACGGACACTCTCTCTAACGGACACTCTCTCTAACGGACACTTTCTCTCACGGACTCTCTCTCTAACGGACACCCTCTCTCAAACGGACACCCTCTCTAACGGACACCCTCTCTAACGGACACTCTCTCTCACGGACACTCTCTCTAACGGACACTCTCTCTAACGGACACCCTCTCTAACGGACACTCTCTCTAACGGACACCCTCTCTAACGGACACTCTCTCTCACGGACACTCTCTCTAACGGACACTCTCTCTAACGGACACCCTCTCTAACGGACACCCTCTCTAACGGACACTCTATCTAACGGACACCCTCTCTAACTGACACCCTCTCTAACGGACACTCTCTCTAACGGACACCCTCTCTAACGGACACTCTCTCTAACGGACACCCTCTCTAACGGACACTCTCTCTCACGGACACTCTCTCTCACGGACACCCTCTCTAACGGACACCCTCTCTAACGGACACTCTCTCTCACGGACACTCTCTCTAACGGACACTCTCTCTCACGGACACTCTCTCTAACGGACACTCTCTCTAACGGACACTCTCTCTCACGGACACTCTCTCTAACGGACACCCTCTCTAACGGACACCCTCTCTAACGGACACTCTCTCTCACGGACACTCTCTCTAACGGACACTCTCTCTCAAGGACACCCTCTCTAACGGACACTCTCTCTCACGGACACCCTCTCTAACGGACACTCTCTCTAACGGACACTCTCTCTAACAGACACCCTCTCTAACGGACACTCTCTCTCACGGACACTCTCTCTAACGGACACTCTCTCTAACGGACACCCTCTCTAACGGACACTCTCTCTCACGGACACTCTCTCTCACGGACACTCTCTCGCACGGACACTCTCTCGCACGGACACTCTCTCGCATGGACACACTCGCATGGACACACTTGCATGAACACACTTTCACACAGGCACACTCTCTCTCGCACAGACACACTCTCTCTTTTAGGGTCAGTCCCTCTCTCATGGACCCTCGGTCTCTCATGGACATTCGCTCTCTCACTGATCCTCGCTCCCTCACGGACCCTGTCCCTCTCTCAGGGACCCTTTCTCCTCTAAGGGACCCTCTCTCTCTCAAGGACACCCTCTCTAACGGACACTCTCTCTCAAGGACACCCTCTCTAACGGACACTCTCTCTCACGGACACCCTCTCTAACGGACACTCTCTCTCACGGACACTCTCTCTAACGGACACCCTCTCTAACGGACACTCTCTCTCACGGACACTCTCTCTCACGGACACCCTCTCTAACGGACACTCTCTCTAACGGACACCCTCTCTAACGGACACCCTCTCTAACGGACACTCTCTCTCACGGACACTCTCTCTAACGGACACCCTCTCTAACGGACACCCTCTCTAACGGACACTCTCTCTCAAGGACACCCTCTCTAACGGACACTCTCTCTCACGGACACCCTCTCTAACGGACACCCTCTCTAACGGACACTCTCTCTAACGGACACCCTCTCTAACGGACACCCTCTCTAACGGACACTCTCTCTAACGGACACCCTCTCTAACGGACACCCTCTCTAACGGACACTCTCTCTAACGGACACCCTCTCTAACGGACACTCTCTCTCACGGACACCCTCTCTAACGGACACCCTCTCTCACGGACACTCTCTCTAACGGACACCCTCTCTAACGGACACCCTCTCTAACGGACACTCTCTCTAACGGACACCCTCTCTAACGGACACTCTCTCTCACGGACACTCTCTCTAACGGACACTCTCTCTAACGGACACCCTCTCTAACGGACACTCTCTCTAACGGACACCCTCTCTAATGGACACTCTCTCTCACGGACACTCTCTCTAACGGACACCCTCTCTAACGGACACCCTCTCTAACGGACACTCTCTCTCAAGGACACCCTCTCTAACGGACACTCTCTCTCATGGACACCCTCTCTAACGGACACTCTCTCTAACGGACACTCTCTCTAACTGACACCCTCTCTAACGGACACTCTCTCTCACGGACACTCTCTCTAACGGACACCCTCTCTAACGGACACTCTCTCTCATGGACACTCTCTCTCACGGACACTCTCTCGCACGGACACTCTCTCGCACGGACACACTCGCATGGACACACTTGCATGAACACACTTTCACACAGGCACACTCTCTCTCGCACAGACACACTCTCCCTTTTAGGGTCAGTCCCTCTCTCATGGACCCTCGGTCTCTCATGGACATTCGCTCTCTCACTGATCCTCGCTCCCTCACCGACCCTGTCCCTCTCTCAGGGACCCTTTCTCCTCTAAGGGACCCTCTCTCTCTCAAGGACACCCTCTCTAACGGACACTCTCTCTCACGGACACCCTCTCTAACGGACACTCTCTCTCACGGACACTCTCTCTAACGGACACCCTCTCTAACGGACACTCTCTCTAACGGACACCCTCTCTAACGGACACCCTCTCTAACGGACACTCTCTCTAACGGACACCCTCTCTAACGGACACTCTCTCTCACGGACACCCTCTCTAACGGACACCCTCTCTCACGGACACTCTCTCTAACGGACACCCTCTCTAACGGACACCCTCTCTAACGGACACTCTCTCTAACGGACACCCTCTCTAACGGACACTCTCTCTCACGGACACTCTCTCTAACGGACACTCTCTCTAACGGACACCCTCTCTAACGGACACCCTCTCTAACGGACACTCTCTCTAACGGACACCCTCTCTAACGGACACTCTCTCTCACGGACACTCTCTCTAACGGACACCCTCTCTAACGGACACCCTCTCTAACGGACACTCTCTCTCAAGGACACCCTCTCTAACGGACACTCTCTCTCACGGACACCCTCTCTAACGGACACTCTCTCTAACGGACACTCTCTCTAACGGACACCCTCTCTAACGGACACTCTCTCTCACGGACACTCTCTCTAACGGACACTCTCTCTAACGGACACCCTCTCTAACGGACACCCTCTCTAACGGACACTCTCTCTAACGGACACCCTCTCTAACGGACACTCTCTCTCACGGACACCCTCTCTAACGGACACCCTCTCTCACGGACACTCTCTCTAACGGACACCCTCTCTAACGGACACCCTCTCTAACGGACACTCTCTCTAACGGACACCCTCTCTAACGGACACTCTCTCTCACGGACACTCTCTCTAACGGACACTCTCTCTAACGGACACCCTCTCTAACGGACACCCTCTCTAACGGACACTCTCTCTAACGGACACCCTCTCTAACGGACACTCTCTCTCACGGACACTCTCTCTAACGGACACCCTCTCTAACGGACACCCTCTCTAACGGACACTCTCTCTCATGGACACCCTCTCTAACGGACACTCTCTCTCACGGACACCCTCTCTAACGGACACTCTCTCTAACGGACACTCTCTCTAACAGACACCCTCTCTAACGGACACTCTCTCTCACGGACACTCTCTCTAACGGACACCCTCTCTAACGGACACCCTCTCTAACGGACACTCTCTCTCACGGACACTCTCTCTCACGGACACTCTCTCTCACGGACACTCTCTCTAACGGACACCCTCTCTAACGGACACCCTCTCTAACGGACACTCTCTCTCACGGACACTCTCTCTCACGGACACCCTCTCTAACGGACACTCTCTCTAACGGACACTCTCTCTAACGGACACTCTCTCTAACGGACACCCTCTCTAACGGACACTCTCTCTCACGGACACTCTCTCTAACGGACACCCTCTCTAACGGACACCCTCTCTAACGGACACTCTCTCTCAAGGACACCCTCTCTAACGGACACTCTCTCTCACGGACACCCTCTCTAACGGACACCCTCTCTAACGGACACTCTCTCTAACGGACACCCTCTCTAACGGACACCCTCTCTAACGGACACTCTCTCTAACGGACACCCTCTCTAACGGACACTCTCTCTCACGGACACCCTCTCTAACGGACACTCTCTCTCACGGACACTCTCTCTAACGGACACCCTCTCTAACGGACACTCTCTCTCACGGACACTCTCTCTAACGGACACTCTCTCTCACGGACACTCTCTCTAACGGACACCCTCTCTAACGGACACTCTCTCTAACGGACACCCTCTCTAACGGACACTCTCTCTAACGGACACTCTCTCTCACGGACACTCTCTCTAACGGACACCCTCTCTAACGGACACCCTCTCTCAAACGGACACCCTCTCTAACGGACACCCTCTCTAACGGACACTCTCTCTCACGGACACTCTCTCTAACGGACACCCTCTCTAACGGACACCCTCTCTAACGGACACTCTCTCTAACGGACACCCTCTCTAACGGACACTCTCTCTCACGGACACTCTCTCTAACGGACACTCTCTCTCACGGACACTCTCTCTAACGGACACCCTCTCTCAAACGGACACCCTCTCTAACGGACACCCTCTCTAACGGACACTCTCTCTCACGGACACTCTCTCTAACGGACACCCTCTCTAACGGACACTCTCTCTAACGGACACCCTCTCTAACGGACACTCTCTCTCACGGACACTCTCTCGCACGGACACTCTCTCGCACGGACACTCTCTCGCATGGACACACTCGCATGGACACACTTGCATGAACACACTTTCACACAGGCACACTCTCTCTCGCACAGACACACTCTCTCTTTTAGGGTCAGTCCCTCTCTCATGGACCCTCGGTCTCTCATGGACATTCGCTCTCTCACTGATCCTCGCTCCCTCACGGACCCTGTCCCTCTCTCAGGGACCCTTTCTCCTCTAAGGGACCCTCTCTCTCTCAAGGACACCCTCTCTAACGGACACTCTCTCTCAAGGACACCCTCTCTAACGGACACTCTCTCTCACGGACACCCTCTCTAACGGACACTCTCTCTCACGGACACTCTCTCTAACGGACACCCTCTCTAACGGACACTCTCTCTCACGGACACTCTCTCTCACGGACACCCTCTCTAACGGACACTCTCTCTAACGGACACCCTCTCTAACGGACACCCTCTCTAACGGACACTCTCTCTCACGGACACTCTCTCTAACGGACACCCTCTCTAACGGACACCCTCTCTAACGGACACTCTCTCTCAAGGACACCCTCTCTAACGGACACTCTCTCTCACGGACACCCTCTCTAACGGACACCCTCTCTAACGGACACTCTCTCTAACGGACACCCTCTCTAACGGACACCCTCTCTAACGGACACTCTCTCTAACGGACACCCTCTCTAACGGACACCCTCTCTAACGGACACTCTCTCTAACGGACACCCTCTCTAACGGACACTCTCTCTCACGGACACCCTCTCTAACGGACACCCTCTCTCACGGACACTCTCTCTAACGGACACCCTCTCTAACGGACACCCTCTCTAACGGACACTCTCTCTAACGGACACCCTCTCTAACGGACACTCTCTCTCACGGACACTCTCTCTAACGGACACTCTCTCTAACGGACACCCTCTCTAACGGACACCCTCTCTAACGGACACTCTCTCTAACGGACACCCTCTCTAACGGACACTCTCTCTAACGGACACCCTCTCTAACGGACACTCTCTCTAACGGACACTCTCTCTCACGGACACTCTCTCTAACGGACACCCTCTCTAACGGACACCCTCTCTCAAACAGACACCCTCTCTAACGGACACCCTCTCTAACGGACACTCTCTCTCACGGACACTCTCTCTAACGGACACCCTCTCTAACGGACACCCTCTCTAACGGACACTCTCTCTAACGGACACCCTCTCTAACGGACACTCTCTCTCACGGACACTCTCTCTAACGGACACTCTCTCTCACGGACACTCTCTCTAACGGACACCATCTCTCAAACGGACACCCTCTCTAACGGACACCCTCTCTAACGGACACTCTCTCTCACGGACACTCTCTCTAACGGACACCCTCTCTAACGGACACCCTCTCTAACGGACACTCTCTCTAACGGACACCCTCTCTAACGGACACTCTCTCTCACGGACACTCTCTCGCACGGACACTCTCTCGCACGGACACTCTCTCGCATGGACACACTCGCATGGACACACTTGCATGAACACACTTTCACACAGGCACACTCTCTCTCGCTCAGACACACTCTCTCTTTTAGGGTCAGTCCCTCTCTCATGGACCCTCGGTCTCTCATGGACATTCGCTCTCTCACTGATCCTCGCTCCCTCACGGACCCTGTCCCTCTCTCAGGGACCCTTTCTCCTCTAAGGGACCCTCTCTCTCTCAAGGACACCCTCTCTAACGGACACTCTCTCTCAAGGACACCCTCTCTAACGGACACTCTCTCTCACGGACACCCTCTCTAACGGACACCCTCTCTAACGGACACTCTCTCTCACGGACACTCTCTCTCACGGACACCCTCTCTAACGGACACTCTCTCTAACGGACACCCTCTCTAACGGACACCCTCTCTAACGGACACTCTCTCTCACGGACACTCTCTCTAACGGACACCCTCTCTAACGGACACCCTCTCTAACGGACACTCTCTCTCACGGACACCCTCTCTAACGGACACTCTCTCTCACGGACACCCTCTCTAACGGACACCCTCTCTAACGGACACTCTCTCTAACGGACACCCTCTCTAACGGACACCCTCTCTAACGGACACTCTCTCTAACGGACACCCTCTCTAACGGACACCCTCTCTAACGGACACTCTCTCTAACGGACACCCTCTCTAACGGACACTCTCTCTCACGGACACCCTCTCTAACGGACACCCTCTCTCACGGACACTCTCTCTAACGGACACCCTCTCTAACGGACACCCTCTCTAACGGACACTCTCTCTAACGGACACCCTCTCTAACGGACACTCTCTCTCACGGACACTCTCTCTAACGGACACTCTCTCTAACGGACACCCTCTCTAACGGACACCCTCTCTAACGGACACTCTCTCTAACGGACACCCTCTCTAACGGACACTCTCTCTCACGGACACTCTCTCTAACGGACACCCTCTCTAACGGACACCCTCTCTAACGGACACTCTCTCTCAAGGACACCCTCTCTAACGGACACTCTCTCTAACGGACACTCTCTCTAACGGACACACTCTCTAACGGACACTCTCTCTCACGGACACTCTCTCTAACGGACACTCTCTCTAACGGACACCCTCTCTAACGGACACCCTCTCTAACGGACACTCTCTCTCACGGACACTCTCTCTCACGGACACTCTCTCTAACGGACACCCTCTCTAACGGACACCCTCTCTAACGGACACTCTCTCTCACGGACACTCTCTCTCACGGACACCCTCTCTAACGGACACTCTCTCTAACGGACACTCTCTCTAACGGACACCCTCTCTAACGGACACTCTCTCTAACGGACACCCTCTCTAACGGACACTCTCTCTCACGGACACTCTCTCTAACGGACACCCTCTCTAACGGACACCCTCTCTAACGGACACTCTCTCTCAAGGACACCCTCTCTAACGGACACTCTCTCTCACGGACACCCTCTCTAACGGACACCCTCTCTAACGGACACTCTCTCTAACGGACACCCTCTCTAACGGACACCCTCTCTAACGGACACTCTCTCTAACGGACACCCTCTCTAACGGACACTCTCTCTCACGGACACTCTCTCTAACGGACACCCTCTCTAACGGACACTCTCTCTCACGGACACTCTCTCTAACGGACACTCTCTCTCACGGACACCCTCTCTAACGGACACCCTCTCTAACGGACACTCTCTCTAACGGACACCCTCTCTAACGGACACTCTCTCTAACGGACACTCTCTCTCACGGACACTCTCTCTAACGGACACCCTCTCTAACGGACACCCTCTCTAACGGACACCCTCTCTAACGGACACCCTCTCTAACGGACACTCTCTCTCACGGACACTCTCTCTAACGGACACCCTCTCTAACGGACACCCTCTCTAACGGACACTCTCTCTAACGGACACCCTCTCTAACGGACACTCTCTCTCACGGACACTCTCTCTCACGGACACTCTCTCTAACGGACACCCTCTCTCAAACGGACACCCTCTCTAACGGACACCCTCTCTAACGGACACTCTCTCTCACGGACACTCTCTCTAACGGACACCCTCTCTAACGGACACCCTCTCTAACGGACACTCTCTCTAACGGACACCCTCTCTAACGGACACTCTCTCTCACGGACACTCTCTCTAACGGACACTCTCTCTAACGGACACCCTCTCTAACGGACACCCTCTCTAACGGACACTCTCTCTAACGGACACCCTCTCTAACTGACACCCTCTCTAACGGACACTCTCTCTAACGGACACCCTCTCTAACGGACACTCTCTCTAACGGACACCCTCTCTAACGGACACTCTCTCTCACGGACACTCTCTCTCACGGACACCCTCTCTAACGGACACCCTCTCTAACGGACACTCTCTCTCACGGACACTCTCTCTAACGGACACTCTCTCTAACGGACACCCTCTCTAACGGACACTCTCTCTCACGGACACTCTCTCTAACGGACACCCTCTCTAACGGACACCCTCTCTAACGGACACTCTCTCTAACGGACACCCTCTCTAACGGACACTCTCTCTCACGGACACTCTCTCTAACGGACACTCTCTCTCACGGACACTCTCTCTAACGGACACCCTCTCTAACGGACACCCTCTCTAACGGACACCCTCTCTAACGGACACTCTCTCTCACGGACACTCTCTCTAACGGACACCCTCTCTAACGGACACCCTCTCTAACGGACACTCTCTCTAACGGACACCCTCTCTAACGGACACTCTCTCTCACGGACACTCTCTCTAACGGACACTCTCTCTAACGGACACCCTCTCTAACGGACACCCTCTCTAACGGACACTCTATCTAACGGACACCCTCTCTAACGGACACCCTCTCTAACGGACACTCTCTCTAACGGACACCCTCTCTAACGGACACTCTCTCTCACGGACACTCTCTCTAACGGACACCCTCTCTAACGGACACTCTCTCTCACGGACACTCTCTCTAACGGACACTCTCTCTCACGGACACCCTCTCTAACGGACACCCTCTCTAACGGACACTCTCTCTAACGGACACCCTCTCTAACGGACACCCTCTCTAACGGACACTCTCTCTAACGGACACCCTCTCTAACGGACACTCTCTCTAACGGACACCCTCTCTAACGGACACTCTCTCTCACGGACACTCTCTCTCACGGACACCCTCTCTAACGGACACCCTCTCTAACGGACACTCTCTCTCACGGACACTCTCTCTAACGGACACTCTCTCTAACGGACACCCTCTCTAACGGACACCCTCTCTAACGGACACTCTCTCTAACGGACACCCTCTCTAACGGACACTCTCTCTCACGGACACTCTCTCTAACGGACACCCTCTCTAACGGACACCCTCTCTAACGGACACTCTCTCTCACGGACACCCTCTCTAACGGACACTCTCTCTCACGGACACCCTCTCTAACGGACACTCTCTCTAACGGACACTCTCTCTAACGGACACCCTCTCTAACGGACACTCTCTCTCACGGACACTCTCTCTAACGGACACTCTCTCTAACGGACACCCTCTCTAACGGACACTCTCTCTCACGGACACTCTCTCTCACGGACACTCTCTCGCACGGACACTCTCTCGCACGGACACTCTCTCGCATGGACACACTCGCATGGACACACTTGCATGAACACACTTTCACACAGGCACACTCTCTCTCGCACAGACACACTCTCTCTTTTAGGGTCAGTCCCTCTCTCATGGACCCTCGGTCTCTCATGGACATTCGCTCTCTCACTGATCCTCGCTCCCTCACGGACCCTGTCCCTCTCTCAGGGACCCTTTCTCCTCTAAGGGACCCTCTCTCTCTCAAGGACACCCTCTCTAACGGACACTCTCTCTCAAGGACACCCTCTCTAACGGACACTCTCTCTCACGGACACCCTCTCTAACGGACACTCTCTCTCACGGACACTCTCTCTAACGGACACCCTCTCTAACGGACACTCTCTCTACACCTCTCTACGGACACTCTCTCTCACGGACACCCTCTCTAACGGACACTCTCTCTAACGGACACTCTCTCTAACGGACACCCTCTCTAACGGACACTCTCTCTAAGGACACCCTCTCTAACGGACACTCTCTCTCACGGACACCCTCTCTAACGGACACCCTCTCTAACGGACACTCTCTCTAACGGACACTCTCTCTCAACGGACACCCTCTCTAACGGACACTCTCTCTCTCAACGGACACCCTCTCTAACGGACACTCTCTCTCACGGACACCCTCTCTAACGGACACTCTCTCTAACGGACACCCTCTCTAACGGACACCCTCTCTAACGGACACTCTCTCTAACGGACACCCTCTCTAACGGACACTCTCTCTCACGGACACTCTCTCTAACGGACACTCTCTCTAACGGACACCCTCTCTAACGGACACTCTCTCTAACGGACACCCTCTCTAACGGACACTCTCTCTAACGGACACTCTCTCTAACGGACACCCTCTCTAACGGACACCCTCTCTAACGGACACTCTCTCTAACGGACACTCTCTCTAACGGACACCCTCTCTAACGGACACCCTCTCTAACGGACACTCTCTCTAACGGACACTCTCTCTAACGGACACTCTCTCTAACGGACACTCTCTCTAACGGACACTCTCTCTAACGGACACTCTCTCTCACGGACACTCTCTCTAACGGACACCCTCTCTAACGGACACCCTCTCTAACGGACACCCTCTCTAACGGACACTCTCTCTAACGGACACCCTCTCTAACGGACACTCTCTCTCACGGACACTCTCTCTAACGGACACCCTCTCTAACGGACACTCTCTCTAACGGACACCCTCTCTAACGGACACTCTCTCTAACGGACACTCTCTCTAACGGACACTCTCTCTAACGGACACCCTCTCTAACGGACACTCTCTCTCAACGGACACCCTCTCTAACGGACACTCTCTCTAACGGACACTCTCTCTAACGGACACCCTCTCTAACGGACACTCTCTCTCACGGACACTCTCTCTAACGGACACCCTCTCTAACGGACACCCTCTCTAACGGACACTCTCTCTCACGGACACTCTCTCTAACGGACACTCTCTCTAACGGACACCCTCTCTAACGGACACCCTCTCTAACGGACACTCTCTCTAACGGACACTCTCTCTCACGGACACCCTCTCCTCTCTAACGGACACTCTCTCTAACGGACACTCTCTCTAACGGACACCCTCTCTAACGGACACTCTCTCTAACGGACACCCTCTCTAACGGACACTCTCTCTAACGGACACTCTCTCTAACGGACACCCTCTCTAACGGACACCCTCTCTAACGGACACTCTCTCTCACGGACACTCTCTCTAACGGACACTCTCTCTAACGGACACTCTCTCTAACGGACACCCTCTCTAACGGACACCCTCTCTAACGGACACCCTCTCTAACGGACACTCTCTCTAACGGACACTCTCTCTAACGGACACCCTCTCTAACGGACACTCTCTCTAACGGACACCCTCTCTAACGGACACTCTCTCTAACGGACACTCTCTCTAACGGACACCCTCTCTAACGGACACTCTCTCTAACGGACACCCTCTCTAACGGACACTCTCTCTCACGGACACCCTCTCTAACGGACACTCTCTCTAACGGACACTCTCTCTAACGGACACCCTCTCTAACGGACACTCTCTCTAACGGACACCCTCTCTAACGGACACTCTCTCTCACGGACACTCTCTCTAACGGACACCCTCTCTAACGGACACCCTCTCTAACGGACACTCTCTCTCTACGGACACTCTCTCTAACGGACACTCTCTCTCACGGACACTCTCTCTCTAACGGACACCCTCTCTAACGGACACTCTCTCTAACGGACACCCTCTCTAACGGACACTCTCTCTAACGGACACCCTCTCTAACGGACACTCTCTCTCACGGACACTCTCTCTAACGGACACCCTCTCTAACGGACACCCTCTCTAACGGACACTCTCTCTAACGGACACCCTCTCTAACGGACACTCTCTCTCACGGACACTCTCTCTAACGGACACTCTCTCTAACGGACACTCTCTCTAACGGACACTCTCTCTAACGGACACCCTCTCTAACGGACACCCTCTCTCAAACGGACACCCTCTCTAACGGACACCCTCTCTAACGGACACTCTCTCTCACGGACACTCTCTCTAACGGACACTCTCTCTAACGGACACCCTCTCTAACGGACACTCTCTCTAACGGACACCCTCTCTAACGGACACTCTCTCTAACGGACACCCTCTCTAACGGACACTCTCTCTCACGGACACTCTCTCTAACGGACACCCTCTCTAACGGACACTCTCTCTCAAGGACACCCTCTCTAACGGACACTCTCTCTCACGGACACCCTCTCTAACGGACACTCTCTCTAACGGACACTCTCTCTAACGGACACCCTCTCTAACGGACACTCTCTCTCACGGACACTCTCTCTAACGGACACTCTCTCTAACGGACACCCTCTCTAACGGACACTCTCTCTCACGGACACTCTCTCTCACGGACACTCTCTCTAACGGACACCCTCTCTAACGGACACCCTCTCTAACGGACACTCTCTCTCACGGACACTCTCTCTCACGGACACCCTCTCTAACGGACACTCTCTCTAACGGACACTCTCTCTAACGGACACCCTCTCTAACGGACACTCTCTCTAACGGACACCCTCTCTAACGGACACTCTCTCTCACGGACACTCTCTCTAACGGACACCCTCTCTAACGGACACCCTCTCTAACGGACACTCTCTCTCACGGACACCCTCTCTAACGGACACTCTCTCTCACGGACACCCTCTCTAACGGACACCCTCTCTAACGGACACTCTCTCTAACGGACACCCTCTCTAACGGACACTCTCTCTAACGGACACCCTCTCTAACGGACACCCTCTCTAACGGACACTCTCTCTGACGGACACCCTCTCTAACGGACACTCACTCTCACGGACACTCTCTCTAACGGACACCCTCTCTAACGGACACTCTCTCTAACGGACACCCTCTCTAACGGACACTCTCTCTCACGGACACTCTCTCTAACGGACACTCTCTCTCACAGACACCCTCTCTAACGGACACCCTCTCTAACGGACACTCTCTCTAACGGACAGCCTCTCTAACGGACACTCTCTCTCACGGACACTCTCTCTCACGGACACCCTCTCTAACGGACACCCTCTCTAACGGACACTCTCTCTCACGGACACTCTCTCTAACGGACACTCTCTCTCACGGACACTCTCTCTAACGGACACCCTCTCTAACGGACACCCTCTCTAACGGACACCCTCTCTCAAACGGACACCCTCTCTAACGGACACCCTCTCTAACGGACACTCTCTCTAACGGACACTCTCTCTAACGGACACCCTCTCTAACGGACACCCTCTCTAACGGACACCCTCTCTAACGGACACTCTCTCTCACGGACACTCTCTCTAACGGACACTCTCTCTAACGGACACTCTCTCTCACGGACACTCTCTCTAACGGACACCCTCTCTAACGGACACCCTCTCTAACGGACACCCTCTCTCAAACGGACACCCTCTCTAACGGACACCCTCTCTAACGGACACTCTCTCTCACGGACACTCTCTCTAACGACACCTCTCTAACGGACACCCTCTCTAACGGACACCCTCTCTAACGGACACTCTCTCTAACGGACACTCTCTCTAACGGACACTCTCTCTAACGGACACTCTCTCTAACGGACACCCTCTCTAACGGACACCCTCTCTAACGGACACTCTCTCTAACGGACACCCTCTCTAACGGACACCTCTCTCACCCTCTCTAACGGACACTCTCTCTAACGGACACCCTCTCTAACGGACACTCTCTCTCACGGACACTCTCTCTAACGGACACCCTCTCTAACGGACACCCTCTCTAACGGACACTCTCTCTAACGGACACCCTCTCTAACGGACACTCTCTCTAACGGACACTCTCTCTAACGGACACTCTCTCTAACGGACACTCTCTCTAACGGACACCCTCTCTAACGGACACTCTCTCTAACGGACACCCTCTCTAACGGACACTCTCTCTCACGGACACTCTCTCTAACGGACACCCTCTCTAACGGACACTCTCTCTAACGGACACTCTCTCTAACGGACACCCTCTCTAACGGACACTCTCTCTAACGGACACTCTCTCTAACGGACACTCTCTCTAACGGACACCCTCTCTAACGGACACTCTCTCTAACGGACACTCTCTCTAACGGACACCCTCTCTAACGGACACTCTCTCTCAACGGACACTCTCTCTAACGGACACCCTCTCTAACGGACACTCTCTCTCACGGACACCCTCTCTAACGGACACCCTCTCTAACGGACACTCTCTCTCAAGGACACCCTCTCTAACGGACACTCTCTCTCACGGACACCCTCTCTAACGGACACCCTCTCTAACGGACACTCTCTCTAACGGACACCCTCTCTAACGGACACTCTCTCTAACGGACACTCTCTCTAACGGACACCCTCTCTAACGGACACTCTCTCTAACGGACACTCTCTCTAACGGACACTCTCTCTCACGGACACTCTCTCTAACGGACACTCTCTCTAACGGACACCCTCTCTAACGGACACTCTCTCTAACGGACACCCTCTCTAACGGACACTCTCTCTAACGGACACTCTCTCTAACGGACACCCTCTCTAACGGACACCCTCTCTAACGGACACTCTCTCTAACGGACACCCTCTCTAACGGACACTCTCTCTCACGGACACTCTCTCTAACGGACACCCTCTCTAACGGACACCCTCTCTAACGGACACTCTCTCTCACGGACACTCTCTCTAACGGACACCCTCTCTAACGGACACCCTCTCTAACGGACACTCTCTCTAACGGACACCCTCTCTAACGGACACCCTCTCTAACGGACACTCTCTCTCCAACGGACACCCTCTCAACGGACACTCTCTCTAACGGACACCTCTCTAACGGACACCTCTCTAACGGACACTCTCTCTAACGGACACCTCTACCCTCTCAACGGACACCCTCTCTAACGGACACTCCTCTAACGGACACCCTCTCTAACGGACACTCTCTCTAACGGACACTCTCTCTAACGGACACCCTCTCTAACGGACACTCTCTCTCACGGACACCCTCTCTAACGGACACTCTCTCTAACGGACACCCTCTCTAACGGACACTCTCTCTAACGGACACTCTCTCTAACGGACACTCTCTCTCACGGACACCCTCTCTAACGGACACTCTCTCTAACGGACACTCTCTCTAACGGACACTCTCTCTCACGGACACTCTCTCTAACGGACACCCTCTACCGACACTCTCTCTACGGACACTCCTAGGACACCCTCTCTACGGACACTCTCTCTAACGGACACTCTCTCTAACGGACACCCTCTCTAACGGACACCCTCTCTAACGGACACTCTCTCTAACGGACACCCTCTCTAACGGACACTCTCTCTCACGGACACTCTCTCTAACGGACACTCTCTCTAACGGACACTCTCTCTAACGGACACCCTCTCTAACGGACACCCTCTCTAACGGACACTCTCTCTAACGGACACCCTCTCTAACGGACACTCTCTCTAACGGACACCCTCTCTAACGGACACTCTCTCTAACGGACACCCTCTCTAACGGACACTCTCTCTCACGGACACTCTCTCTCACGGACACCCTCTCTAACGGACACCCTCTCTAACGGACACTCTCTCTCACGGACACTCTCTCTAACGGACACTCTCTCTAACGGACACTCTCTCTAACGGACACTCTCTCTAACGGACACTCTCTCTAACGGACACCCTCTCTAACGGACACTCTCTCTAACGGACACCCTCTCTAACGGACACTCTCTCTAACGGACACTCTCTCTCACGGACACTCTCTCTAACGGACACTCTCTCTAACGGACACTCTCTCTAACGGACACTCTCTCTAACGGACACTCTCTCTAACGGACACTCTCTCTAACGGACACCCTCTCTAACGGACACTCTCTCTAACGGACACTCTCTCTAACGGACACCCTCTCTAACGGACACTCTCTCTAACGGACACTCTCTCTAACGGACACTCTCTCTAACGGACACTCTCTCTAACGGACACCCTCTCTAACGGACACTCTCTCTAACGGACACCCTCTCTAACGGACACTCTCTCTCACGGACACTCTCTCTACGGACACCTCTCTAACGGACACCTCTCTACGGACACTCTCTCTAACGGACACCCTCTCTAACGGACACCCTCTCTAACGGACACTCTCTCTAACGGACACCCTCTCTAACGGACACTCTCTCTAACGGACACTCTCTCTCACGGACACTCTCTCTCACGGACACTCTCTCTCTAACGGACACCCTCTCTAACGGACACCCTCTCTAACGGACACTCTCTCTAACGGACACTCTCTCTCACGGACACCCTCTCTAACGGACACTCTCTCTAACGGACACTCTCTCTAACGGACACCCTCTCTAACGGACACTCTCTCTAACGGACACCCTCTCTAACGGACACCCTCTCTAACGGACACTCTCTCTCACGGACACTCTCTCTAACGGACACTCTCTCTAACGGACACTCTCTCTAACGGACACCCTCTCTAACGGACACTCTCTCTCACGGACACTCTCTCTCACGGACACTCTCTCTAACGGACACTCTCTCTAACGGACACTCTCTCTAACGGACACCCTCTCTAACGGACACTCTCTCTAACGGACACCCTCTCTAACGGACACCCTCTCTAACGGACACTCTCTCTAACGGACACCCTCTCTAACGGACACTCTCTCTAACGGACACTCTCTCTAACGGACACTCTCTCTCACGGACACTCTCTCTAACGGACACCCTCTCTAACGGACACTCTCTCTAACGGACACTCTCTCTAACGGACACCCTCTCTAACGGACACTCTCTCTCACGGACACCCTCTCTAACGGACACCCTCTCTAACGGACACTCTCTCTAACGGACACCCTCTCTAACGGACACTCTCTCTAACGGACACCCTCTCTAACGGACACTCTCTCTAACGGACACCCTCTCTAACGGACACCCTCTCTAACGGACACTCTCTCTAACGGACACCCTCTCTAACGGACACTCTCTCTCACGGACACCCTCTCTAACGGACACCCTCTCTAACGGACACTCTCTCTCAACGGACACCCTCTCTAACGGACACTCTCTCTACGGACACCCTCTCTAACGGACACCCTCTCTAACGGACACTCTCTCTAACGGACACCCTCTCTAACGGACACCCTCTCTAACGGACACTCTCTCTAACGGACACCCTCTCTAACGGACACTCTCTCTCACGGACACTCTCTCTAACGGACACTCTCTCTAACGGACACTCTCTCTAACGGACACCCTCTCTAACGGACACTCTCTCTCACGGACACTCTCTCTAACGGACACTCTCTCTAACGGACACCCTCTCTAACGGACACTCTCTCTAACGGACACTCTCTCTAACGGACACTCTCTCTAACGGACACCCTCTCTAACGGACACTCTCTCTAACGGACACCCTCTCTAACGGACACTCTCTCTAACGGACACTCTCTCTAACGGACACTCTCTCTAACGGACACCCTCTCTAACGGACACTCTCTCTCACGGACACTCTCTCTAACGGACACTCTCTCTAACGGACACCCTCTCTAACGGACACCCTCTCTAACGGACACCCTCTCTAACGGACACTCTCTCTAACGGACACCCTCTCTAACGGACACTCTCTCTCACGGACACTCTCTCTAACGGACACCCTCTCTAACGGACACTCTCTCTAACGGACACCCTCTCTAACGGACACTCTCTCTCACGGACACCCTCTCTAACGGACACTCTCTCTCACGGACACCCTCTCTAACGGACACTCTCTCTAACGGACACTCTCTCTAACGGACACCCTCTCTAACGGACACTCTCTCTCACGGACACTCTCTCTCACGGACACTCTCTCTAACGGACACCCTCTCTAACGGACACCCTCTCTAACGGACACTCTCTCTAACGGACACCCTCTCTAACGGACACTCTCTCTCACGGACACTCTCTCTAACGGACACCCTCTCTAACGGACACTCTCTCTAACGGACACCCTCTCTAACGGACACTCTCTCTCACGGACACCCTCTCTAACGGACACCCTCTCTAACGGACACTCTCTCTAACGGACACCCTCTCTAACGGACACTCTCTCTAACGGACACTCTCTCTAACGGACACTCTCTCTAACGGACACCCTCTCTAACGGACACTCTCTCTCACGGACACTCTCTCTAACGGACACTCTCTCTAACGGACACCCTCTCTAACGGACACTCTCTCTAACGGACACCCTCTCTAACGGACACTCTCTCTAACGGACACTCTCTCTAACGGACACCCTCTCTAACGGACACCCTCTCTAACGGACACTCTCTCTCAAGGACACCCTCTCTAACGGACACTCTCTCTCACGGACACCCTCTCTAACGGACACTCTCTCTAACGGACACTCTCTCTAACGGACACCCTCTCTAACGGACACTCTCTCTCACGGACACTCTCTCTAACGGACACTCTCTCTAACGGACACCCTCTCTAACGGACACTCTCTCTAACGGACACCCTCTCTAACGGACACTCTCTCTCACGGACACTCTCTCTAACGGACACTCTCTCTCACGGACACCCTCTCTAACGGACACCCTCTCTAACGGACACTCTCTCTAACGGACACCCTCTCTAACGGACACCCTCTCTAACGGACACTCTCTCTCACGGACACTCTCTCTAACGGACACCCTCTCTAACGGACACCCTCTCTAACGGACACCCTCTCTAACGGACACTCTCTCTCTAACGGACACTCTCTCTAACGGACACTCTCTCTCACGGACACCCTCTCTAACGGACACCCTCTCTAACGGACACTCTCTCTCACGGACACTCTCTCTAACGGACACTCTCTCTCACGGACACTCTCTCTAACGGACACTCTCTCTAACGGACACTCTCTCTCACGGACACTCTCTCTAACGGACACCCTCTCTAACGGACACTCTCTCTCACGGACACTCTCTCTAACGGACACCCTCTCTAACGGACACCCTCTCTAACGGACACTCTCTCTCACGGACACCCTCTCTAACGGACACCCTCTCTAACGGACACTCTCTCTAACGGACACCCTCTCTAACGGACACTCTCTCTAACGGACACTCTCTCTAACGGACACCCTCTCTAACGGACACTCTCTCTAACGGACACCCTCTCTAACGGACACCCTCTCTAACGGACACTCTCTCTAACGGACACCCTCTCTAACGGACACTCTCTCTCACGGACACTCTCTCTCTAACGGACACCCTCTCTAACGGACACTCTCTCTAACGGACACCCTCTCTAACGGACACTCTCTCTAACGGACACTCTCTCTAACGGACACTCTCTCTAACGGACACTCTCTCTCACGGACACTCTCTCTAACGGACACCCTCTCTAACGGACACCCTCTCTAACGGACACTCTCTCTCACGGACACTCTCTCTAACGGACACCCTCTCTAACGGACACTCTCTCTAACGGACACTCTCTCTAACGGACACTCTCTCTAACGGACACCCTCTCTAACGGACACTCTCTCTAACGGACACTCTCTCTAACGGACACCCTCTCTAACGGACACCCTCTCTAACGGACACTCTCTCTAACGGACACCCTCTCTAACGGACACCCTCTCTAACGGACACCCTCTCTAACGGACACCCTCTCTAACGGACACTCTCTCTCACGGACACCCTCTCTAACGGACACTCTCTCTAACGGACACCCTCTCTAACGGACACCCTCTCTAACGGACACCCTCTCTAACGGACACTCTCTCTCACGGACACTCTCTCTAACGGACACCCTCTCTAACGGACACTCTCTCTAACGGACACTCTCTCTCACGGACACCCTCTCTAACGGACACTCTCTCTAACGGACACCCTCTCTAACGGACACTCTCTCTCACGGACACTCTCTCTAACGGACACTCTCTCTAACGGACACCCTCTCTAACGGACACCCTCTCTAACGGACACTCTCTCTAACGGACACCCTCTCTAACGGACACTCTCTCTAACGGACACTCTCTCTAACGGACACCCTCTCTAACGGACACCCTCTCTCTAACGGACACTCTCTCTAACGGACACACTCTCTAACGGACACCTCTCTAACGGACACTCTCTCTAACGGACACTCTCTCTAACGGACACTCTCTCTAACGGACACCCTCTCTAACGGACACCCTCTCTAACGACACCCTCTCTAACGGACACCCTCTCTAACGGACACCCTCTCTAACGGACACTCCTCTCTCCTAACGGACACCCTCTCTAACGGACACTCTCTCTAACGGACACTCTCTCTAACGGACACCCTCTCTAACGGACACTCTCTCTAACGGACACCCTCTCTAACGGACACTCTCTCTCACGGACACTCTCTCTAACGGACACTCTCTCTAACGGACACCCTCTCTAACGGACACCCTCTCTAACGGACACTCTCTCTAACGGACACCCTCTCTAACGGACACTCTCTCTCACGGACACTCTCTCTAACGGACACCCTCTCTAACGGACACTCTCTCTAACGGACACCCTCTCTAACGGACACTCTCTCTAACGGACACCCTCTCTAACGGACACTCTCTCTAACGGACACTCTCTCTAACGGACACTCTCTCTAACGGACACCCTCTCTAACGGACACCCTCTCTAACGGACACTCTCTCTAACGGACACCCTCTCTAACGGACACCCTCTCTAACGGACACTCTCTCTAACGGACACCCTCTCTAACGGACACTCTCTCTCACGGACACTCTCTCTAACGGACACCCTCTCTAACGGACACTCTCTCTAACGGACACTCTCTCTAACGGACACTCTCTCTAACGGACACCCTCTCTAACGGACACCCTCTCTAACGGACACTCTCTCTCACGGACACTCTCTCTCACGGACACCCTCTCTAACGGACACCCTCTCTAACGGACACTCTCTCTAACGGACACTCTCTCTCACGGACACTCTCTCTAACGGACACTCTCTCTAACGGACACTCTCTCTAACGGACACCCTCTCTAACGGACACTCTCTCTAACGGACACCCTCTCTAACGGACACTCTCTCTAACGGACACTCTCTCTAACGGACACCCTCTCTAACGGACACCCTCTCTAACGGACACCCTCTCTAACGGACACTCTCTCTAACGGACACCCTCTCTAACGGACACTCTCTCTAACGGACACCCTCTCTAACGGACACTCTCTCTAACGGACACCCTCTCTAACGGACACCCTCTCTAACGGACACTCTCTCTAACGGACACCCTCTCTAACGGACACCCTCTCTAACGGACACCCTCTCTAACGGACACCCTCTCTAACGGACACCCTCTCTAACGGACACCCTCTCTAACGGACACTCTCTCTAACGGACACCCTCTCTAACGGACACTCTCTCTAACGGACACTCTCTCTAACGGACACCCTCTCTAACGGACACTCTCTCTAACGGACACCCTCTCTAACGGACACCCTCTCTAACGGACACTCTCTCTAACGGACACCCTCTCTAACGGACACCCTCTCTAACGGACACTCTCTCTAACGGACACCCTCTCTAACGGACACTCTCTCTAACGGACACCCTCTCTAACGGACACCCTCTCTAACGGACACTCTCTCTAACGGACACCCTCTCTAACGGACACTCTCTCTCACGGACACCCTCTCTAACGGACACCCTCTCTAACGGACACTCTCTCTAACGGACACCCTCTCTAACGGACACCCTCTCTAACGGACACCCTCTCTAACGGACACTCTCTCTAACGGACACTCTCTCTAACGGACACTCTCTCTAACGGACACTCTCTCTAACGGACACCCTCTCTAACGGACACTCTCTCTAACGGACACTCTCTCTAACGGACACCCTCTCTAACGGACACCCTCTCTAACGGACACCCTCTCTAACGGACACCCTCTCTAACGGACACTCTCTCTAACGGACACCCTCTCTAACGGACACTCTCTCTCACGGACACTCTCTCTAACGGACACCCTCTCTAACGGACACTCTCTCTCACGGACACTCTCTCTAACGGACACTCTCTCTAACGGACACCCTCTCTAACGGACACCCTCTCTAACGGACACTCTCTCTAACGGACACCCTCTCTAACGGACACCCTCTCTAACGGACACTCTCTCTAACGGACACTCTCTCTAACGGACACCCTCTCTAACGGACACTCTCTCTAACGGACACCCTCTCTAACGGACACCCTCTCTAACGGACACCCTCTCTAACGGACACCCTCTCTAACGGACACCCTCTCTAACGGACACTCTCTCTAACGGACACCCTCTCTAACGGACACCCTCTCTAACGGACACCCTCTCTAACGGACACCCTCTCTAACGGACACCCTCTCTAACGGACACTCTCTCTAACGGACACTCTCTCTAACGGACACCCTCTCTAACGGACACTCTCTCTAACGGACACCCTCTCTAACGGACACTCTCTCTCACGGACACTCTCTCTAACGGACACCCTCTCTAACGGACACCCTCTCTAACGGACACTCTCTCTCACGGACACTCTCTCTAACGGACACTCTCTCTAACGGACACCCTCTCTAACGGACACTCTCTCTAACGGACACTCTCTCTCACGGACACCCTCTCTAACGGACACCCTCTCTAACGGACACCCTCTCTAACGGACACCCTCTCTAACGGACACGCTCTCTAACGGACACTCTCTCTCACGGACACTCTCTCTAACGGACACCCTCTCTAACGGACACCCTCTCTAACGGACACCCTCTCTAACGGACACTCTCTCTAACGGACACCCTCTCTAACGGACACCCTCTCTAACGGACACTCTCTCTAACGGACACCCTCTCTAACGGACACCCTCTCTAACGGACACTCTCTCTAACGGACACTCTCTCTAACGGACACCCTCTCTAACGGACACCCTCTCTAACGGACACTCTCTCTCACGGACACTCTCTCTCACGGACACTCTCTCTAACGGACACTCTCTCTAACGGACACTCTCTCTAACGGACACCCTTTCTAACGGACACTCTCTCTCGCACGGACACCCTCTCTAACGGACACCCTCTCTAACGGACACTCTCTCTCAAGGACACCCTCTCTAACGGACACCCTCTCTAACGGACACTCTCTCGCACGGACCCCCCCACCTCGCATGGACCCCCCCTTGCACACAACCCCTCTGTCACGGACTCTCACGAACCCCTCTCTCAGGCCCAGTCAGCAGAGGGGTGTGTCCAGACAGGTAACCGAGTTACAACATATATACATGGTTTACCACATTCACCCCACCTTTTTTTTAAAAAGAGTCCCGCGGGGTGAAGTGACTGACAATATTTACAAGAAGTATATTTACAGGTTAAGTGTATCAGGCGGTCGAGTCCGTCGCTGTGATCTACGTAGCACCGGCGGTGATTGCACCGGCGATGGCGGTTGTGCTGGCTCCGGCCTGACTTCAGGTGCCAGCACGTTAGGCATCGGTAATCCCTCGTGCATGTGCGTCGTGCCCGGTATGGGGGTGTTGTGTGATGTCTGTATAGGGTTTGGGGTGCACGGTGTCTCGCAGGTACATACATCGGTGGGTATGGGGTCAATAGTAACCACGGAGTGTTCAGGGTAGGGGCCCGGAGCTCCTGCGGGCACCAGGTCGCGGATGGAGACCGTGTCCTCCAGCCCATCAGGTAAAACCACATAGGCATACTGAGGGTTCACATGAAGTAAGTGAACCCTCTCGACCATCGGGGTGTATTTATTGCTCCTCACATGTTTCCGAAGCAGCACTGCCCCGGGAACGTCAGACAGGTCGGTAGGGTGGTTCCAGTGGTCGATTTTCTGGGAAAAGAATAGAGCTGCTCATGAGGGGTGGCATTGGTGGCCGTGCATAACAGGGAGCGGATGGAGTGGAGTGCCTCAGGAAGGACTTCCTGCCAGAGGGAGACCAGCAGTCCCTTTGACCTGAGGGCTAAGAGTGTGGCTTTCCACACTGTGCCATTCTCCTTCTCCACCTGTCCATTCCCCCAGGGATTATAGCTCGTGGTCCTTCTGGTTGCAATTCCCCGAGCCAGCAGGTATTGGCACAGCTCGTCACTCATAAACTAGGACCCTCTGTCACTGTGGATATAGCATGGGTATCCGAACAGAGTGAAGACCTTGCGCAGGGCTTTTATAACTGACATGGTCGTGGTATCGGGGCAGAGGATGGCGAAGGGGAACCGCGAGTACTCGTCGATAACGTTAATAAAGTACACATTGTGGTCGGTGGAGGGAAGGGAGCCCTTAAAGTCAGCACTCAGTCGCTCAAAGGGGTGGGTGGTCTTGATGAGTGGTGCCTTTTCGGGTTGGTAGAAGTGTGGTTTGCACTCTGCGCAGACTTGGCAGTCCCTGGTCATCATCCTGATCTCCTCAAGGGAGTAAGGCAGGTTCCGGACTTTCACGAAGTGGAAAAGCCAGGTGACTCCCGGGTGGCAAAGGTCTACATGTAGGGCGTATAGCCGGTCGATCTGCGCGCCGGCACATGTTCCCCGGGATAGGGCATCGGAGGGCTTGTTGAGCTTCCCAGGCCTGTACATGATATCATAGTTGAAGGTGGAGAGTTCGATTCTCCACCTCAGAATTTTACCATTTTTGATTTTGCTCCACTGCTGATTATTAAACATGAATGCGACTGAGCGCTGGTCAGTTAGCAGAGTGAACCTTTTGCCGGCAAGATAGTGCCTCCAGTGCCTAATAGCTTCCACTATGGCCTGGGCCTCTTTCTCTACCGCAGAGTGCCGAATTTCAGGGCCTTGAAGGGTACGGGAGAAGAACGCCACTGGTCTTCCTGCCTGGTTGAGGGTAGCAGCCAGCGCAAAGTTGGAGGCGTCACTCTCTACTTGGAAGGGAATGGCCTCATCCACCGCATGCATTGCTGCTTTGGCAATGTCCCCTTTTATGCGGCTGAAGGCCACGTGGGCCTCGGCAGAGGGGGAATGTGGTGGACTTGACCAGGGGGTGGGCCTTGTCTGCGTAGTTAGAGACGCATTGGGCGTAATATGAAGAGAAGCCCAGGCACCTTTTGAGGGCTCTGAGGGTGTTGGGAAGAGGGAGTTCGGTTGGGGTCAGGGCCAATGACTCCATTCTCCACGACACACCCAAGGATAGCAAGTCGGGTGGTCCTGAGCACACACTTGTCCTTGTTATAGGTGAGATTGAAAGCTTTGGCCACTTGGAGAAATTTTTGGAGGTTGTTGTCGTGATCCTGCCAGTCGAACGTGGCCTTCAGTTGGCACTGGTCCACCATCCGGTCCATTGCCCTCTGGAAGACACATACACCATTCGTGACACCGAAGGGGACGCGCAGGAAGTGATAAAGCCTGCCATCCGCCTCGAAGGCAGTGTAATACATGTTGGTAGGGAAGTGGTGTTAGGTAAATTGAAGGGATTGAAGGCAGATAAATCCCCAGGGCCAGATGGTCTGCATCTTAGAGTGCTTAAGGAAGTAGCCCAAGAAATAGTGGATGCATTAGTAATAATTTTTCAAAACTCGTTAGATTCCGGACTAGTTCCTGAGGATTGGAGGGTGGCTAATGTAACCCCACTTTTTAAAAAAGGAGGGAGAGAGAAACCGGGGAATTATAGACCGGTTAGCCTAACATCGGTGGTGGGGAAACTGCTGGAGTCAGTTATCAAAGATGTGATAACAGCACATTTGGAAAGCGGTGAAATCATCGGACAAAGTCAGCATGGATTTGTGAAAGGAAAATCATGTCTGACGAAGCTCATAGAATTTTTTGAGGATGTAACTAGTAGAGTGGATAGGGGAGAACCAGTGGATGTGGTATATTTGGATTTTCAAAAGGCTTTTGACAAGGTCCCACACAGGAGATTAGTGTGCAAACTTAAAGCACACGGTATTGGGGGTAAGGTATTGATGTGGATGGAGAATTGGTTAGCAGACAGGAAGCAAAGAGTGGGAATAAACGGGACCTTTTCAGAATGGCAGGCGGTGACTAGTGGGGTACCGCAAGGCTCAGTGCTGGGACCCCAGTTGTTTACAAAATATATTCATGACTTGGATGAGGGAATTAAATGCAGCATCTCCAAGTTTGCGGATGACACGAAGCTGGGTGGCAGTGTTAGCTGTGAGGAGGATGCTAAGAGGATGCAGAGTGACTTGGATAGGTTGGGTGAGTGGGCAAATTCATGGCAGATGCAATTTAATGTGGATAAATGTGAAGTTATCCACTTTGGTGGCAAAAATAGGAAAACAGATTATTATCTGAATGGTGGCCGATTAGGAAAAGGGGAGGTGCAACGAGACCTGGGTGTCATTATACACCAGTCATTGAAAATGGGCATGCAGGTACAGCAGGCTGTGAAAAAGGCGAATGGTATGCTGGCATTTATAACAAGAGGATTGGAGTACAGGAGCAGGGAGGTACTACTGCAGTTGTACAAGGCCTTGGTGAGACCACACCTGGAGTACTGTGTGCAGTTTTGGTCCCCTAATCTGAGGAAAGACATCCTTGCCATAGAGGGAGTACAAAGAAGGTTCACCAGATTGATTCCTGGGATGGCAGGACTTTCATATGAAGAAAGACTGGATGAACTGGGCTTGTACTCATTGGAATTTAGAAGATTGAGGGGGGATCTGATTGAAACGTATAAGATCCTAAAGGGATTGGACAGGCTAGATGCAGGAAGATTGTTCCCGATGTTGGGGAAGTCCAGAACAAGGGGTCACAGTTTGAGGATAAAGGGGAAGCCTTTTAGGACCGAGATTAGGAAAAACTTCTTCACACAGAGAGTGGTGAATCTGTGGAATTCTCTGCCATAGGAAACAGTTGAGGCCAGTTCATTGGCTATATTTAAGAGGGTGTTAGATATGGCCCTTGTGGCTACGGGGATCAGGGGGTATGGAGGGAAGGCTGGGGCGGGGTTCTGAGTTGGATGATCAGTCATGATCATAATAAATGGCGGTGCAGGCTCGAAGGGCCGAATGGCCTACTCCTGCACCTATTTTTCTATGTTTCTATGTAAGGGCGGTCCTCCCAGCGGATGGGGAGCTGATGGTAAGCGGATTTTAGGTCTATGGTCGAGTACACCTTGTACTGTGCTATCTGATTGACCAAATCCACGATGCGGGGTACAGGGTACACGTCGAGCTGCGTGAACCTATTGATGGTCTGGCTATGGTCCATGACCATCCTATTCTTCTCCCCGTTCCGAACAACGACCACCTGCGCCCTCCAAGGACTTGTGCTTGCCTCAATGACCCCCTCCCTGAGCAGCCGCTGCACCTCTGAAAGCTCTGAAAGCTCTGTCCCCCGCGCTGTACCTCCTGCTTTTAGTTGTCACAGGTTTACAGTCAGGGGTCAGGTTGGCGAACAGCGGTGGGGGAGGGATCCTGAGGGTGGAGAGGCTGCAAGTGGCGTCGGTAGTGTGGCTGTTGGCATGATGCTGGGTGGGATGTGCGGGTCGGTGTGTGTGTGGTCAGTAACGGGGTACGTGACATATCTCTACAAAACAGGGGATTTACGACAGTAGTTGGTGGGAGGGGGCCATCATACTTCATTGTCACGCTTTTCAGATGGATCTGGAAGTCGAGCCCCAACAGCACAGGGGCACACAGTTGAGGCAAGACCAGTAACGTAAAGTCCCGATATTCTGTGCCCTGCACCACTAGTGTCGCTACACAACCGCCCCCGCCCCCCCGGATGTCTGTTGTATGCTACCCAGAAGCCATGGCGACCCTTTGACTTACCGGCCGTATCATGAGTCCACAATGCTGCACCGTGGCCGGGTGGATAAAACTCTCTGTGCTGCCTGTGTCAAACAGGCAGCTTGTCCTGCGCCCCTCCACCAGGATGTCCATCATTGACCTTGCGAGCTGGTGGGGAGCGCTTTGGTCGAGGGTCATGGAAGCCAAGGTGGGGTGCTGTCTTTGTCCAGCGCGGTGGGGTGCCCTGTGAGCACCCATTGGTCATAGGCGGTGGGAGGTGGCGCCGACCAAGATGGCCACCCCCATGTCTCGCACGTGATGGCAGCATGCAGGGAAGATGGCGGGCCCCATGTCTCGCACGTGATGGCGGCGTGCAGGGAAGATGGCAGGCCCCATGTCTCGCACGTGATGGCGGTGTGCAGGGAAGATGGCGGCAGACAAGATGGCGACCCCTACGTCTCGCACACGGCGCTGCTCGATCCCGCTCGTGGTTTTGACTTACAGACCTTGGTGAAGTGGCCCTTCTTTCCGCAGCTGGAGCATGTAGCTTGTCGGGCTGGGCAGCGTTTCCGGGGGTGATTCTCCAGTCCACAGAAGTAGCACTTCGAGGACTCACGACTGGCGGCAGCTGAGGTCGATTCGCCGGCGGGTTGCGGGGTCTGCGGCGCCCATGAGGCCATCGGGGGATCGTGTGCCTGGAGAGCCTCAGAGTTGTGCAGAGCAGCCTCCAACGTATCAGCCAGCTCGATCACCGAACTTAGGGTAAAATCGGCTTTTTCCAGCAGCCGGTGGCGCACGTACACTGACCTGGTCCCCGTGACGAAGGCATCTCTGACTAGGAGCTCTGCATGCTGTGCCGCCGTCAGCTCCTGGCAATTGCAGGCCCGCACGAGCGTCTGTAGTGCCCGGACAAACTCAGCACTCGATTCCCCGGAGCCACTGTTGCTGTGTCGCTAAGCGGTGCGGAGCATAGACGCTGTTTATCGGCCGCAGGTATTGTTTTTTGAGTGCGTTCATCGCGCCGTCGTAGCTCGGCTGGTCTCTGATCAGCGAATAGACCCGTGGACTGACCCTGGAGAGTAGAACTCTGTGCTTCACTACGGGGTCGGTCGCTTTAATCTCCTCTAGATACACTTCGAAGCAGGCCAGCCAGAGTTCGAAAGCGTTTCCCGCTTCAGGTGTTTGCGGATCGAGGTCTAATTTGTCTGGTCTCAGTGCCTGTTCCATGTTTTAAAATGTAAAGTGAATAAAATTGAAGCACCTTCAATTACTCCAAAAGACTGAGGTTTGGTAAAATACTGAAAGGCTTTTATTCGCTGTACAATACGACCTCCACAGTGAGTGTCTGCCCCGGACTGAGGGGGAGGGGCAAGGCGAACACTTTTATACAGGATTCTGTGGGAGGAGCCACAGGGGCAGTCAGCAGAGGGGTGTGTCCAGACAGGTAACCCAGTTACAACATATATACATGGTTTACCACACGGACCCTCTCTCTCTCTTGCAGGGACCCTCTCTCTATCTCTCTCTCTCTCTCTCTCTCTCTCTCTCTCTCTCTCTCAGGGATCCTGTCTCTCTCTCTCTCTCTCTAAGGGACCCTCTCTCTCTCATTCTCTCTCTCTCTCTCTCTTTCATTGATCCTCTCTCTTTCTCTCTCTCTCTTTCTCAGGGATCCTGCCTCTCCCTCTCTCTCTCTCTCTCTAAGGGACCCTCTCTCTCACACACTCTCTCTCTCAGGGACCTTCTCTCTCTCTCTGTCTCTCTCTCAGGGATCCTCTCTCTCTCTCTCTCTCAGCGACTCTCTCTCTCACTCTCTTTTTGTCAGAGACTCTCTCTCTCTCTCTCTCAGGGACCCTCTCTCCCTCTCTCAGGGACCCTCTCTCTCGCACGCACCCTCGGTCTCATGGACCCTGTCTCTCAGGGACCCTCTATCTCAGGGATCCTATCTCTCACGGACCCCATCTCATCCATACCTTCTCTCTAACGAAACCCGTCCATCACGGACCCTCTCTCTCACCGACCCGGTCTCCAACAGACCCTCTCTCGTCCAACTCCTCTATCTCAGTGATTTTCTCTCTAGTACAGACCCTCTCTCACGGACCGTCTCTCACACTGATCATCTCTCGCACGGACCCTCTCTCTCGCATGGAGCCTCTCTCGCACAGACCCTACATCACACGGACACTCCCTGTCACGGACCCTCCCTCTCAGTCACCCTCTCTCTCTGTGTCACACTCTCTCTCTCTCTCTCTCTCTCCCTCTCTCTAAGTGAACCCCTCTCTCTCTCTCTTTCTCTCAGGGACCCTCTCTCTCTCTCTGTCACAGGGACCCTCTCTCTTGCACAGACCCTCTCTCTCGCACGTACCCTCACTCTTACGGACCCTGTCTCTCAGGGACCCACTATCTCAGGGATCCTATCTCTCACGGACCCCATCTCATCCATACCTTCTCTCTAACGAATCCTGTCTATCACGGACCCTCTCTCTCACCGACCCTCTCTCCAACAGACCCTCTCTCGTTCAGCTCCTCTATCTCAGTGACTCTCTCTCTAGTACAGACCCTCTCTCACGGACTGTCTCTCACACTGACCATCTCTCGCACGGACCCTCTCGCTCGCAAGAACCCTCACTCTGTCTCAGTCACCCTCTCTCTCAGTCACCCTCTCTCTCTCTCTCTCTCTCTCAGGGACCCTCTCTATCTCTCTCTCAGGGACCCTCCCTCTCTCTCTCTCAGAGGGACCCTCTCTCTCCCTCATGGACCCTGTCTCCAATGGACCGTCTCTCGCAGGGACCCTCACTCTCGCACAGACCCTCTCCCTCGCACAGACCCTACATCACACGGACCCTCCCTCTCAGTGACTCTCTCTCTCTCTCTCTCTCTCTTAGGGACCTTCTCCCTCTCAGGGAACCTCACTCTCTCACAGACCCTCTCTCTCTCAGGGCCCGTCTCTCTCAGGGACCCTCTCTGTCACGGACCCTCTCTCTAATGGACCCTGTCTATCACGGACCCTCTGTCTTACTCACATCGACCCTCTCTTTCAGGGACCCTCTCTCTCAGTCATCCCCTCTCTCTCTCAGGGAACCCTCACTCTCTCTCAAGGACCCTCACTCTCTCAGGGTCCCTCTTTCTCGCACAGACTCTCTCTCGTCCAGTTCCTCTATCTCACTGACCCTCTCTCTACTACAGACCCTCTCTCACGGACTGTCTCTCGCACGGACCCTCCCTCACACGGACCCTCCCTCTCAGTCACCGTCTCTCTCTCAGGGAACCTTCACTCTCTCACAGACCCTCTCTCGTCCAGATCCTCTATCTCAGTGACTCTCTGTCTAGTACGGACCCTCTCTCATGGACCCTCTCTCTGGTACAGACCCTCTCTCTCACACAGACCCTCTCTTGTCCAGATGCTCTATCTCAGTGACCCTGTTTCTCTCTCTCTCCGTCTCTCTCTCTCTCTCTCTCTCTCTCTCTCTCTCTCTCTCTCTCTCTCTCTCTCTGGGACTCTCTCTCTCTTTCTCTCAGGGACCCTCTCTCTCTCTCATACTCTCTCAGGGACCCTCTCTCTCTCTCTCAGAGGGACTCTCTCTCTCTCTCACACGGACCCCGTCTGCAACAGACCTCTCGTCCATCTCAGTGACTCTCTCTCTAGTCAGACCTCTCGTCCATCTCAGTGACTCTCTCTCTAGTACAAACCCTCACTCACGGACCGTCTCTCACACAGACCATCTCTCGCACAGACCCTCTCTCTCGCATGGAGCCTCACTCTTGCACAGACCGCATCTTGTCCATACCCTCTCTCTAATGGACCCTCTCTCGGATTCGCACCGACCATCTCTTTCTCTCTCTCACAGACCCTCTCTCATCCATACTCTCTCTCTAACAGACCCTGTCTATCATGGACCTGCTCTCTCTCTCTCGCACGGAGCCTCTTTCGCACAAACCCTATATCGTACGGACCCTCCCTCTCCTGGACCCTCGCTCTCCGTCACCCTCTCTCTCTCTGTCTCTCTCTCACTCTGTTTTTGTCAGAGACCCTCTCTCTCTCTCTCTCTCTCTCAGGGACCTTCTCTCTCGCACGCACCCTCACTCTCACGGACCCTGTCTCTCAAGGACCCTCTATCTTAGGGATCCTATCTCTTACGGACCCCATCTCGTCCATACTTCTCTAATGAATCCTGTCTATCACGGACCCTCTCTCTCACCGACCTCGTCTCCAAACAGACCCTCTCTCTGTCCAACAGACCCTCTCTCATCCAACTCCTCTATCTCAGTGACTCTCTCTCTAGTACAGACCCTCTCTCACGCTGACCATCTCTCGCACAGACCCTCACTCCCGCACGGACCCTCTCGCCCACACGGAGCCTCCCTCTCAGTTACTCTCTTTCTCTCTCTGGGACACACTCTCTCCCTCTCTCTCTCTCAGGGACCCTCTCTCTTTCTGTCTCTCTGTCTCTCAGGAACCCCCCTCTCTTTCTCTCTCTCTCTCTCTCCCTCTCTCAGGGACCCTCTCTCTCTCTCACGGACCCTGTCTCCAACAGACCCGCTCTCTAACAGACCCTCTCTCATGGACCATCTCTCACACTGACCATCTCTCGAATGAACCCTCGCTCTCGCACGGAGCCTACATCACACGGACCCTCCCTCACACGGACCCCCCTTCTCATTCACTTTCTCTCTCTCTCTTTCTCTCTCTCAGGGACCCTCTCTCTCTCTCTCAGGCGCCCCCCCCCCTCTCTCTCTCTCTCTCTCAGGGACCTTCTCTGTCACAGACCCTCTCTCGTCCATACCCTCACACGGACCCTCCCTCTCAGTCACCCTTTCTCTCAGTCACCCTCTTACCCTCTTTCTCTCTCTCTCTCTCTCACTCTCTCTCTCTCAGGGACCCCCTCTCTCTCTCTCTCTCACAGACCCCCATCTCTCTCTCCTTCACCTTCTTTCTCTCTCTCTCTCTCTCTCACAGACCCTCTCTCTCACAGACTCTCTCTAACAGACTATCTCTCGCGCGGAGCCTCTGTCTCCTTCACCTCCTCTCTCTCTCTCTCTCTCTCTCTGGGACACTTTCTCTCTCTCTCAGCGACCTTTTCCCTCTCAGACACCCTCTCTCTCGCATGGACTCTCTCTCTGTCTCTCTGGGTCCGTCTCTCTCAGGGACCCTCTCTCTCACAGACCCTCTCTCTAACGTACCCTGTCCATCACGGACCCTCTGTCTCACTCGCAAAGACCCTCTCTCTGAGGGTACCCCTTTAGGGACCCCCCTTATGGACCCCATCTCTCAGAGACACCCTCTCTCTCCCAGTCACCCTCTCTTTCACTCAGTCACCCGCTCTCTCTCTCTCTCAGGGACCCTCTCTCTCACATGGACCCTCTCTCACATGGACCCTCTCTCGCACAAACACTCTCTCATCCAGATCCTCTATCTCAGTGACCATCTGTCTAGTACAGACCTTCTCTCACACTGACCATCTCTCACACGGACCCTCCCTCTCAGTCAGCCTATCTCTGAGTCACCCTCTCTGTCACCCTCTTTCTCTCTCTCACAGACCCTCTCTCCAACGGACCCGCTCTCGTCTAGATCCTCTATCTCAGTGACCCCTCTCTCGCGTGGACTCTCTCTGGTACGGACTCTCCCTTGCATGGACCCTCCCTCTCAATCACCCTTTCTCTCTCTCTCTCAGGGACGCTCTCTCTCACAGACGCTCTCTCTCATGAACCCTCTCTTGTCCATACCCTCCCTCTAACAGACCCTCTCTCTCACTCACATGGACTCACTCTCGCATGGACCCTCTCTCCAACAGACCATCTCTAATCCACATTCTCTATCTCAGTGACACTCTTTCTCGCACAGACCCTCTGTTTTGCACGGAGACTGTCTCTCGCACGAGCCATCCCTTGTATCCCTCTCTCTCAGGGACCCTCTCTCATCTATACTCTCTCTCTAACAGACCCTGTCTATCATGGACCTTCTTTCTCTCTCGCACGGACCCTACATCGCATGGACCCTCCCTCTCCGTCACCCCCCCTCTCTCTCTCTCTCTCTCTCTCTCTCTCTCTCTCTCTCTCTCTCTCTCTCTCTCTCTGTCACCTTCTCTCTCTGTCTCTCTCTCTCTCTCTCTCTCTCTCTCTCTCAGGGACCCTCTCCAGCTCAGAGCGACCCTCTCTCTCTCTCTCTCTGGTACGGACCCTCTCTCAGGGACTCTCTTGCACTGATGCTCTCTCACAGGGACCCTCTTGCTCTCTCACAGACACCCTCTTGCACAGGGACCCTCTCTCTCACGGACCCTCTGTCGCACGGACCCTCTATGACATGGATCCCCTCTCTCAGGGACCGTCTCTCTCTGGGACCCCCTGTCTCGCACGGACCCTTTCTCACAGGGTCCCTCTCTCTCTCTCAGGGACCCCATCTCTCACAGGGACCCTCTCCCTCTCTCCAATGGGCCCTCTCTCGTCCAGATCCTCTATCTCAGTGACCCTCTCTGTAGTACAGACCCTCTCTCACGGACCCTCTCTCTGGTACAGATCCTCTCTCTCTCGCACAGACCATCCCTTGCATGGACCCTCCCTCTCAGTCAACCTTTCTCTCAGTCACCCTCTCTCTCTCTCTCTCTCTCTCTCTCTCTCTCTCTCTCTCTCTCTCTCAGGGACCCTCTCTCTCTCTCACAGAACCTCTCTCGTCTATACCCTCTCTCTAACGGACCCTCTCTCCAACGGATCGTCTCTCCAATGGACCTTCTCACGTCCAGATCCTCTATCTCAGTCACTCTCTCTGTAGTATGGACGGACCCCCTCTTGCACGGACCCCCCCCCACTCTCTCTCTCTCTCTCTCAGTCACCCCCTCTCTCTCTCAGGGACTTTCTCTCTCTCTCAGAGACCCTCTCTTGTCCAGATCCATTATCTCAGTGTCCCTCTCTCTAGTACGGACCCTCTCTCATGGACCATCTCTCTCACAGGGACCCCGCTCTCGCACGGACCCCCTCTCTCACAGGGACCCCCTCTCTCACAGGGGACCCCCTCTCTCACAGGGAACCCCTCTCTCACGGACCCCCTCTCTCTCACGGACCCCCTCTCTCTCACGGACCCCCTCTCTCGCACGGACCCTCCCTCGCACGGATTCTCCCTTGCACGGACACTCCCTTGCACGGACACTCCCTCGCACGGACCCTCTCTCGCACGGACCCTCTCTCACACGGACCCTCTCTCTCTCAGGGACCCTCTCTTACATGGACCCTTTCTCGCACGAACCCTCTCTCTCTCAGGGACCCCCTCTCTCATAGGGACACCCTCTCTCTCAGGGACCCCCTCTCTCTCAGGTATCCCCTCCCACGCACAGACACTCTCTCTCACAAGACTTTCTCTCTCACGGACACTCTCTCATCCAGATCCTCTATCTCAGTAATCCTATCTCTACTACAGACCCTCTCTCAGGGACCCTCTCTCTCTCAGGGACACCCTCTTGCACAGGGAACCCCTCTCGCACAGGGAACCCCCTCTCTCTCAGGGACCCTCTCTCTCTTAGGGACCCCCTTTCTCCAACAGACCCTCTCTCGTCCAGATCCTCTATCTCAGTGATCCTCTCTCTAGTACAGACCCTCTGTCAGGGACTATCTCTTGCACGGATGTTCTCTCACAGGTTTCTCCTCTCTCACACGGACCCTCTCTCTCACAGGGACACTCTCTCTCACTGACCTCCTGTCTCGCACGGACCCTCTCTCCAACAGGCCCTGTTTCCCATAGACCGTCTCTGGTCCAGGCAGTCTGTCTCATGGACCCTCATACTGACTCTCTCTCATAATAATTCTCCCTCACACTGATTCTCCCCGACACTGAATTTCTTACACTGAGTCCCTTACACCGGCTCTCTCACACTGACTCTCTTTCACTGACACACTCTCACTCTAGCTCCCTCGCTCTGACTCTCACACACACACACACACACACACACACACACACACACACACACACACACACATTCTCTCACACACAGTTTCGCTCTCTCACGTTCATGGAGACTTTCCATCTCTCACACTCTCTCTCTCTCCCTCCCACTGCCTCTCCCACTCACACTGACTCTCTCTGTCTCTCACAAACACACATTCTCTCTCAGATACACGGAGACTTTTTCACTCTCACAATGTCTCTCTCTCACACTGACTCTCTCTGTCACAATGGTGGACCCAAATGCAAGACACATCTTGTGAGGTTAACTTAATTGAGTTAATTGCTCGATACAAGGAGAACAAAGCAAAAGCAAGAATAGCGTACTGGGCAAAGACTCAGGCCTTGGACTAGGCTGGGACAAAGGGTCTGGGTCGGGACTCTGAATCAGACACCGCCGGGACCCGGGCTCAGTACTTGGACGCCACTGGGGCTGGGACTCGGTACTTTGACGCAACTGGGGCCGGGACTCAGTACTTGGACACCGCTGGGGCTGGGGCCAGGACTCGGTACTTGAACGCCGCTGGCGCCAGGGCCGGGACTCGATACTTGGACGCCGCCGGGGCCAGGACTCGGTACTTGGACGCCACTGGGACTCAGTACTTGGACGCCACTGGGGCAGGGACTTGGTACTTGGATACTCCTGGGACCCAGGGCTCGGTACTTGGATGCCGCCGGGGCTGGGACTTGGTACTTGAACGCCGCTGGGACTCGGTACTTGGACGCCGCCGGGGCCGGGACTTGGTACTTGGATGCTCCTGGGACCCGGGGCTCGGTACATGGACGCCGTCAGGACTCGGTACTTGGACGCCGCTGGGGCAGGGACTTGGTACTTGGATACTCCTGGGACCCGGGGCTCGGTACTTGGATGCCGCCGGGGCTGGGACTTGGTACTTGAACGCCGCTGGGGCCAGGGCCGGGACTCGGTACTTGAACGCCGCTGGGGCCAGGGCCGGGACTCGATACTTGGACGCCGCCGGGGCCGGGACTCGGTACTTGGACGCCGCCGGGGCCGGGACTTGGTACTTGGATGCTCCTGGGACCCGGGGCTCGGTACATGGACGCCGTCAGGACTCGGTACTTGGACACCGCTGGGGCAGGGACTTGGTACTTGGATACTCCTGGGACCTGGGGCTCGGTACTTGGATGCCGCCGGGGCTGGGACTTGGTACTTGGACACCGCCGGGGCCGGGGCCGGGACTCGGTACTTGGACGCCGACGGGGCCGGGACTCGGTACTTGAACGCCGCTGGGGCCAGGGCCGGGACTCGGTACTTGGACGCTGCTGGGACTCGGTACTTGGACGCCGCCGGGGCTGGGACTTGGTACTTGGATGCTCCCGGGACCCGGGGCTCGGTACTTGGACGCCGTCAGGACTCGGTACTTGGACGTCGCTGGGGCAGGGACTTGGTACTTGGATACTCCTGGGACCTGGGGCTCGGTACTTGGATGCCGCCGGGGCTGGGACTTGGTACTTGGACACCGCCGGGGCCGGGGCCGGGACTCGGTACTTGGACGCCGACGGGGCCGGGACTCGGTACTTGAACGCCGCTGGGGCCAGGGCCGGGACTCGGTACTTGGACGCTGCTGGGACTCGGTACTTGGACGCCGCCGGGGCTGGGACTTGGTACTTGGATGCTCCCGGGACCCGGGGCTCGGTACTTGGACGCCGTCAGGACTCGGTACTTGGACGTCGCTGGGGCTGGGACTCGGTACTTGGATGCCGCCGGGGCTGGGACTCGGTACTTGGACGCCGCCGGGGCCGGGGCTGGAGCTCGGTACTTGGACGCCGCCAGGGCCGGGGCTGGAGCTCGGTACTTGGATGCCGCTGGGGCCGGGGCCGGGGCCGGGACTCGGTACTTGAACGCTGCTGGGGCCAGGACTTGGTACTTGGATGCTCCCGGGACCCGGGGCTCGGTACTTGGACGCCGCCAGGACTCGGTACTTGGATGCCGCCGGGGGTGGGGCTCGATACTTGGACACCGCCGGGGCTGGGGCTCGGTACTTGGATGCCGCTGGGTAGTGGCGAGCTCTAGACTCGGCCCGGGAACAGTAGACAGCGGTTCTTGATTCCATCCGGTTTGACGAGGTAACTTGACAAGGTTGCTCCGGTGAGGAAAGGCGATTTACTGACACTCGCTTCGGGCGGAGACTAGGCTTGCTCCGGCCAGATGACGTTGGCACACCGTACCTTTGGTGACTTTGCAAACACTCTCGCACCAAACACCTGAAAGCTGGAGACTATAAACTATCTGTTCAGCCGAGAGTAAATTGCCTCCAATCACCAAGCCCGAGGGACACGGGAAAACAGGGAACCCACAGGAAACAGGGAGTCAATGGTCCAGGTCATAACATAAACCAAGTAAATTTAAAGGGACCCCGATCTGGACCATGACACTCTCCCTCACACTGTGTCTCTCTCTCACACTGACTCTCCTTCACTCTGAATATAGAAATCTTCAGCACATTACAGGCCCTTCTTCCCACAATGTTGTGCCCACCATGTAACCTGCTCCAGAAACTGCCTAGAATTTCCCTCGAGCTTAGCCCTCTATTTTTCTAAGCTCCATGTACCTACCTAGGAGGTTCTTAAAAGACCCTATTGTATCCATCTCCAACACCACCGCTGGCAATGCATTCCACACTCCCACCACTCTGTGTGAGAAAACATACCCCTTACATCTCCTCAGTACCTATTTCCAAGCACCTTAAAACTGTGTACCTTCGTGTTAGGCATTTCAGCCCTGGGAAAATGCCTCTGGCTGTCCACATGATCAATGCCTCTCATCATCTTATACACCTCTATCAGGTCACCTCTCTTCCTCCGTCGCTCCAAGGAGAAAAGGCCAACTTCACTCAACCTATTCTCATAAGGCATGCTCCCCAATCCAGGCAACATCCTTGTAAATCTACTCAGTATCTCCTCTCTGTGGTATCTACTTCCTTCCTGTAGTAAAGTGACCAGAACTGAACACAATACTCCAAGTGGGGTCTGATTAAAGTCTTATATATCTGTAACATCACCTCACAGCTCTTGAACTCAATCCCATGGTTGATGATTGCTAACACACCATATTTCTTTTTAACAAAACTCTCAACCTGTGCAGCTTTGAGTGTCCTACGGACACGGACCCCACAAGATCTCTCTGATCCTCCATACTGCCAAGAACCTTATCATTAGTATTATATTTGACCTACCAAAATGAACCACTTCACACTTATCTGGGTTGAACTCTATCTGCCACTTTGCAGCCCATTTCTGCATCTGCTGTAACGTCTGACAACCCCCCAGACTACCCACAAGACCCCCAACCTTTGTGTCATCAGCAAACGTACTACCCCAGCCTTCTACTTCTTCATCCAGGACGTTTATAAAAATCACAAAGACTAGGGGTCTCAGAACAGATCCCTGCGGAACACCACTGGCCACCGAGCTCCATGCAGAATACAAACTATCTACAACCACCCTTTGCCTTCTGTGGGCAAGCCAATTCTGGTTCCACAAAGCAAGGTCTCCTTGGATCCTTTGCCTCCTTACTTTCTGAAGGAGCCTTGCATGGGGAATCTGATCAAATGCCTTACTGAAATCTGTATACACTACATCCACTACTCTACCTTCATCAATGTGTTTTGTTGCATCCTCAAAGAATTCAATCAGGCTCATAAAGCACGACCTGCCCTTCACAAAGCCATGCTGACTATCCCTAATTAGATTATGTCTCTGCAAATGCTCTTAAATCCTGCCTCTCAGGATCTTCTCCAACAACTTGCCCACCACTGATCTATAATTTCCTGGGTTATATCTACTCCCTTTCTTGAACATTTGCAACCCTCCAATCCTCCGGTATTTCTCCCATTCCTAGTAATGAAACAAAAATCATCGCAAGGGGCTCAGCAATCTCCTCCCTCGCTTCCCACAGTAGCCTGGAGTATATCTCATCCGGTTCCGGTGACTTATTGAATTTAATGCTTTTCAAAAGCTCTTTCTTAATGTCTATATGCTCAAGCATTTCAGTCCGCTGAAAGTCATCCCCACAATTGCCAAGGTCTTCTTCCCTGGTGAATACTGAAGCAAAGTATTCATTTTGCAGTGTCTGCAGAGGGTATTGATAGGTTAAGTGAGTGGGCCAAGGTCTGGCAGATGGAATGCAATGTTGGTAAATGCGAGATTATCCACTTTGGAAGGAATAATTGAAGAACAGATTATTATTTAACTGGTGAAAGATTGCAGCATGCTGTTGTGCAGAGGGATTTGGGAGTGCTTGTGCATGAATCGCAAAATGTTGGCTTGCAGGTACAACAGGTTATTAAGAAGGCCAACGGAATGTTGGCCTTCATTGCTAGACAGATTGAATTCAAGAGCAGGGAGATCATGCTGCAACTATACAGGACACTGGTGAGGCCGCACCTGGAGTACTGTGTGCAGTTCCGGTCTCCATACTTGAGGAAGGATATTGGAGGCAATGCAGAGGAGGTTCACCAGGTTGATTCCAGAGATGAAGGGGTTAACCTATGAGACGAGATTGAGTCACATGGGACTATACTCTCTGGAATTTAGAAGAATGAGAGGGGATCTTATAGAAACATATAAAATTTTGAAAGGGATAGGGGGTTTCCATTGGTAGGTGAGACTAGAACTAGGGGACATTGCCTCAAGATTCAGGGGAGAAGATTTAGAACGGAGATGAGGAGAAACTGTTTTTCCCAGAGAGTGGTGAATCTGTGGAATTCTGTGCTCAGGGAAGCAATTGATGCTTCTTCACTAAATATATTTAAGATACAATTAGATAGATTTTTACATGGTAAGGGAATTAAGGGTTATGGGGAAAAGGCAGGTAGATAGAGCTGAGTTCACGGACAGATCAGCCATGATCTTATTGAATGGCGAGGTAGGCTCAATTGGCTGGATGGCCTACTCCCGCTCCTATTTCTTATGTTATGTTCTTATTTTTAAGTACCTCCTCCAACTCCATGCACACGTTTCCACTATCGCATCTGATTGGTCCTATTCTCACACGGCTCATCCTCTTGCTCTTCACATAATTGTAGACTGCCTTAGGGTTTTCCTTAATCCTGCTCACCAAAGCCTTCTCATGGCCCTTCTGGCTCTCCTAATTCCTTTCTTAAGCTCCTTCCCAGCAACCTTGTAATTTTCTAGAGCTCGAAAGGTACCTAGTTTCTTGAACCTTTTGTAAGCATTTCTTTTCTTCTTAACTAGATTTTCTACATCCTTTGTACACCATGGTTCTTTTATCCTACCATCCTTTCCCTGCCTCAATGGAACATACCTATGCAGAACTCCACGCAAATGTTCCCTGAATATTTTCCACATTTCTGCCGTGCATTTCCCTGAGAACATCTGCTCTCAATTTATGCCCCAAATTCCTGCCTAATAGCATCATATTTCCCTCTACTCCAATTGAATGTTTTCTCAAATTGTCTGCTCCTATCCCTCTCCAGCCCTATGATAAAAGAGATAGAGTTGTGGTCACCTCCAAAATGCTCACCCACTGAAAGATCTGACACCTGACCAGGTTCATTTCCCAATACCCGGTCAAGGCCAGCCTCTCCTCTAGTTGGCTTATGTACATATTATGCCAGAAAACCTTCCTGAACACAGCTAACAAAGATCACTTCATCAAAACCCCTTGCACTAAGGAGATGCCAATCAATATTAGGAAAGGTATGATCTCCCATCACAATAACCCTATTATTATTACAGTGTTGCAGAATCTGCCTCCCTATCTGCTCCTCCATATCCCTGTTACCATTTGGGGGTCTATATAAACACCCAGTAGAGTTATTGTCCCTTTCCTGTTTCTGACTTCTACCCACACTAACTCAGCAGACCATCCCTCCATGACTTCCTCCTTTTCTGCAACCATGACACATCATCATCGTGGCTATCCCTCGAGGTTGAGGATGATGGTCTTCGTTCCGTTGATCAAATGGCCCACAGAGTGAAGATGCCTGTGCGTGTATTTGTTTAACATGTACTTGATGTTGCACTCCAAGAAGCACACGATACTTCACAAATCAGCCAACTGATTCCAATGGCATGGAAACCACGACGATTGGAGCTGATGGAATTGTTGCAGCCTTCATCCGTCTTTACAGCCATTGAGTTCGAAGTAACTTCGTCCGCCTGTTCCACCGTTGGGGTCTTGGTTGAATTGTTCTATGTCAGGGACCTCACCCTCAACCTTACCACCATGGGTGACCCTACCAAGAGCATAGCTCCAGACGGCATTGTTCTCGGGATCTCAGGACCACACAAGCTTCTCCACCACGACAAGGTGACAATCCACAGAGAAGACACTATGACACTATCCCTAATTAGCACCACGACCCACCTCTTTTGCCTCCCTCTCTGCTCTTCTTGAAACATCTAAAGCCAGGCACACTTAGCAGCCATTCCTGCCCGTGAGATATTCAAGTCTCTGTAATGGCCACAACATCATAGTTCCTCTTATTGATCCACGCTCTAATTTCATCCACCTTGTTTATGATACTCCTTGCATTAAAATATACAATTAGATTAGATTAGATTTTTTTTAGATTATGAGAACACTCAGTCCTCTTTTATTGTCAATATGAAATGCATACATACATTAAGAAATGATACAATGTTTCTCCAGAGTGATATCACAGAAAACAGGACAAACCAAAGACTAACACTGACAGAACAATACCATAATTTGATGAAGAACAAACCATGGGCACGGTAAAAAAAAGTCTCAAAGTCCTCGAGTCGATTGACGCCTGAGTCTCTGATAGCAGGCGGCAAAAGGGAGAAACTCCCTGCCATAAACCTCCAGGCCGATGCCTTGGAAGCAGCCGACCACAGCCGACAATGATTCCATCTGTCCAAAAACTTCGAGTCTCCGGCCAGCCCCTCCAATACAGCCTCCTGAGGGCCATCCTCTGCCGAGCGCCTTCGGCCTCGTCCCGGCCGCTGAAACATGCAAAGCCAAGGATTTTGGGACCTTCTGCTCCGGAGATTCCAGTTACCACACAGTAGTAACAGCAGCAAAGCGGGCATTTCAGAAATTTTCCAGATGTTCCTCCGTACTCTCACGTCTGTCTCCATCAAATTAGAATTGTGCATGGTCCCCTACTTGACAGATTACAGATATCATTCATTCACCGTAGAGGCCACGCGCCTCACAATTAAAATAGACACATCTTAAACCAGCAGGCTGAGTGCATCTTTGCTCTAACATCTGCCTATCCCTCCTCACAAACTCCCTACAAACTGTTTCTACTTGTGCTCCAACCTCCCCATCCTCTGCCTCTTCACTTTGGTTCCAACCCGCCTACAAATCTAGTTTAAACTCTCTCTAATAGCATTAACAATCTTCCTTGCCAGTATATTGGTCCCCCTAGGATTCAAGTACGACCCGTCTGTAGGGTTCTCAGTACTATTAGATGGACTGCTACCTGTTAATTGCCTATTACAAAATGGCTTCTCTGAAGTGTTAAAATAAAATGGTTTCTCGTACTGTTAACTGCTGAGTAAGGAGTTCTCTGTGGCAGCATGTTTGGGTTATACTTGGTGATAAAGGGAATTGTATTCATTTGCTAGCCAATGGAAGTCATGTTATGCTATCTTGTATGTGTGGGCTTAGCTGAGGATCATAGGCTTTTCGAGAGGAGAACCGAAGAGGAAGGACGTGCTGGACGTGCTCTGGTCAACCACCGTGGAGGTCGGCGGGGATCAAATGGTGGAACGAAGACTCTGTTAATTGAGCTCCAATGCTTGTGCACGAAGTGGTTGAACTCTGATGAATTTGGCACCTTTTACTTTCCTTTTATATTGTATCTCTATTAATTACATAGTTCCAGTAAGATCTATAAAGTGTAATCTGTAACTCGTACATTGTGTGCTTTCTGATATTTGATGTGTGAGTTTGTACCAGATGGCATTACACAGCAACGAAGCAAACGTGAAACACGGTTTGCTGGGCAGACGGGGTTTTCCCTAGAAAACATGAGCCGATAGCCCTGAGCGTTACCCGTCCTTTTTATACAGGTCATACCTGCCCCAGAAGAGGTCCCAGTGATCCAAAAATCTGAATCCCTGCCCCCTGCTCCATTCCTTCAGCCACGCATTTATCCTCCACCTCATTCTATTCCTATACTCACTGTTTCATGGCACAGGCAACAACCCTGAGATTACCACCTTTGAGATCCTGATTCTCAGTTTCCTTCCTAACTCCCTGTATTCTGCTTTCAGGACCTCCACCCTTTTTCTACCAGTGTCGTTGGTACCAATATGTACCATGACCACTGGCTACTCACCCTCCCATTTCGGGATATTGTGGACGTGCTTAGAAACATCATGAACCCTGGCACCTGGGAGGCAAACTACCATCCTTGTTTCTTTTTCGCACCGACAGAATTGCCTATCTGTCCCCCGAATATAGAGTTCCCTATTACCACTGCCCTCCTCTTCCGTTCCCTACCTTTCTGAGCCACAGGGCCAGACTCAGTGCCAGAGGCACGGACGCTGTTGCTTCCCCCAGGTAGGTCGTTCCCCCCCCAACAGCACTCAAAATGGAGTACCTATTGTTAAGGGGGACAGCCACAGGGGTACTCTCCACTACCAGATGCCCTCCCTTCCCTCTCTTGATGGTCACCCACTTATCTGTCTCCTGTGGCCCTAGGATGACTACCTGCCCGTAGCTCCTGTCTGTCACCTCCTCACTTTCCCCAACAAGCTGAAGGTCATCAAGCTGCACAAGTTCCCTTACACAGTATCTAAGGAGCTGCAGCTCGATGCACCAGGCGCAGATGTGGCCATCGGGGAGGTTGGAAATCTCCCGTACATCGCACATCTGACACCCAGAACAGAAAACTGGCCTTGCAGTCATACCCACTACTCTAATGTGCCAAGCCCCGCGGAACGCTCCTCTTTAAAAATGTTTCTCCTCGACCTGTGCGAAGCTCTGTCTCTTCGAATTGATTGGTCCGTCTCTTGTACAAAAGCTGAAGCTGCTGATGATGTCCATACCAGTTGTTCTGGCTTCACACTTCAATGGCATCATTGATGTGGCTGGACAATTCAACAAGGCCAACAGGTGACTAGAATGAAGTTCTGGATTCCTGATGGCAACAGTTATTAATGCAAAGTTATACGACATCCTCAGCACCCCTGTTGGTGGAATGCGTTTGGACTAGATCAGGCAGCTCAGGATGGTCTTGGATAGATATCCTCTTCACATTAGTCAGATCCACTGATGCCACACCAATATTCTTCTCTACTCACTTCCTCCTTCAAGACTCCTCTCATCTGCAAGAGGACTATATGCTGGTAGGGGAACATACCAGTTGAATGTCAAGCTGCAGAATGTTAAGAATTAGGCATTACAGTTGGAATGCCAAGAAATTCCTCGAACTTTCTGATTCACTGATGGGGTAGATCGCTAGTTTCTTCATCCTCTTTTCTTCTTTTTCAGTCTTTTTTACTGAGTTTCAAATGATAAACATAACAATGATAATAATACAAAGAGATCAGGATTACATTAATAACAGTTAACGTGTACAGACACAGACTCCAAGTAACATATTTAATTTAAACTTCCCAATCTCTTAATAACTGAACATGAAAAAGATTCAAAAAAAAGTTTTACCCCCTACAGTGAAAAAAACAAAACAAAATAAAGACTGGGCTGCCATATTTCAGCGGTTAAGATCATTATTTGTCATTAACTCCGCTCCTCTATACACAAACAAAAAGTTATTCAAAGTTATTAAGGTGGGGGGTTATATGGGAGGCAGGGTTTAAGGGTCGGCACAACATTGTGGGCCGAAGGGCCTGTACTGTGCTGTACTGTTCTACGTTCTATGTTCTATGTTAAAAAGGATTCAGAATAGGTCAACTTACATCATATGAAAATGTTGAATTAATGGCCTCCATGTTTCTTCAAATTTAACCGAAGGATCAGTGGTACCACTCCTAATTTTTTCCAAGTTTTTAAACATGTTAAAGTTTGGGAAAACCATTGAAATATAGTAGGGGGATTAGAATCTTTCCATTTAAATAAAATGGATCTTCTGGCTATCAATGTAACGAATGCAATCAAACGACAAGCTGAACGGGATAAATGACTAAAGTCTATCATTGGTAGTCCAGAAATTGCAGTAATAGAATGAGGTTGTAAATCAATATGCAAAACTACTGAAATAATATCAAAAATGTCTTTCCAATATTTTTCCGAAAGAAGGCAAGACCAGAACATATGTGTCAAGGAAGCTACCTCAGAATTACATCTGTCATAGACAGGATTTATATAACCATAAAAACGAGCTAACTTATCCTTAAACATATGGGCCCTATGAACCATCTTTAATTGTATCAAAGGGTGTCTAGCACACATTGAAGAAGTGTTAACTAGTTGGAGAATTTTCTCCCATTTCTCAATGGGTAAAGATACCTGAAGTTCTCTTTCCCATTCATTCTTAATTTTATTAGACATACCTAAACGTATTTTCGTAATTAAATCATAAACAATTGCTATTAAATTAGGGGTTTAAACCTAAAAAATTTTCTGTAATTTCATATGATGTGATATCAGAAAAGTAGGTAAAATAACATTCAAAAAGTTTCTAATCTGTAAATATCTGAAAAAATGTGATCTAGGCAAACTATTTTTATTAGACAACTGTTCAAAAGACATGAGACAATTATCCATGAATAAATCATGAAAACATATTATTCCCTTCATTTTCCATAAAAGAAAAGCTTGATCACTTCTGGATGGTTGGAAGAAAAAATTGGATATGATAGGATAAATTTATTCAATCCAAAAAATTTACGAAATTGAAACCATATTCATATTGTATGTTTAATTATTGGATTAATCGTTTGTTTATTCAGTTTAATAAATGCAAAGGGAAGCAAAGTCCCTAAAATAGAAGCCAATGAGAACTCCTTTACAGACTCACACTCAAGGTTCACCCATCGTGGACATTGAATTTCATCCAAATCTTGTGTCCAGAATGTTAGATATCGAATATTAATTGCCCAATAATAGAACCTAAAGTTCAGCAATGCCAAACCACAAAATTTAGATTTCTGTAAATATTTCTTACTTAATCTAGCATTTTTATTCTGCCACATATATATGGAGACATTTTAGAATTAGTAATATCAAAAAAGGATTTAGGGATGAAGATTGGTACCGCCTGAAATAGATACAGAAATTTAGGTAAAATAATCATCTTAATAGCATTGATCTGACTAGTCAATGATAGGGACAATGGGGACCATTTAGTAAGCAGTTGTTTAACATGATCAATTAAGGGTAAAAAGTTAACTATAAATAGATCCTTATGTTTCTTAGTAATTTTAACACCCAAATAAGTAAAATAATCAGAAACCAGTCTAAATGGTGATTGTTTATAGATTAGAACTTGCATATTTAATGGAAAAGCTCACTCTTATTAAGATTCAACTTATAACCAGAAAAACTACTAAACTGAGAAGTACGAAGTTTAAAGAGGAACCGGAAATCAAGACAAATCAGACATATTTGTAGTTTCAGATCACGAGATGTAAAAACTAAACTAAAAATAGCCCACACCTACCCACAAAAGCCCGAAAACTGGCCAATAGACAGCCAGAAAGCTATCTAGACACTTCCCTACCCCCATCTTTCTTGTGACAGGTCTCCAAAATTGAAAAGAATTCAAAACACCACCCACAGTCAAAACATTGAGAAGAGAATACCATAAAAAAACTAAATAAATGTTTTAAAAACTCCATCTTCCATCTTCCTTTCACCCCAACCCTCCTCTCTCATTGACACCCCCAGCCTCCTCCCCCCCCCCCCGATCCCAGCTCTCATCCGTGCCGGGTCTTTACCATCCCCTCCGACCTTCAACTGTCGGAGGCAGAACGCTCTGTTCTCAGTAAGGGCCTCACCTTTGTCCCCCTTCGCCCACACCTCAGCGAATTCCGTGTTTGCCATGATGCGGAACTCTTCTTTCACCGTCTCTGTCTCCAAGCCTAGTTCTTCGGCAAGGACTCTTCCACCCCCACCGATGACCCCTTCTCCTGTCTTCAACCCTCCTCCTCTTCATGGACACTCCACTCTGGTCCTCTGCCTGCTCTGGATCTCTTTATCGCTAACTGCCGACGGGACATCAACCGTCTCGACTTCACCACACCTTGTTCCCATTCCAACCTCACTCCTTCGGAACGCTCTGCTCTCCACTCCCTCCTCACTAATCCTAACCTTATTATTAAACCCGCCGATAAGGGGGGGTGCTGTTGTAGTCTGGCGTACTGACCTCTACCTTGCCGAGGCACAGCGACAACTCACGGATACCTCCTCTTATTTACCCCTCGATCGTGACCCCACTAAGGAGCACCAGGCCATTGTCTCCCACACCATCACCGACTTTATCCAGTCAGGGGATCTCCCATCCACTGCTACCAACCTCATAGTTCCCACACCTCGCACTTCCCGTTTCTACCTCCTACCCAAGATCCACAAACCTGCCTGTCCTGGCAGACCTATTGTCTCAGCTTGCTCCTGCCCCACTGAACTCGTTTCTGCATACCTCGACACTGTTTTATCCCCCCTTGTTCAATCCCTTCCTACCTATGTTCGTGACATTTCTCATGCTCTTAAACTTTTCGATGATTTTAAGTTCCCTAGCCCCACCGCTTTATTTTCACCATGGATGTCAAATTCCTGTATACTTCCACCCCCCATCAGGAAGGTCTCAAAGCTCTCCGCTTCTTTTTGGATTCCAGACCTAACCAGTTCCCCTCTTCCACCACTCTGCTCCGTCTAGCGGAATTAGTCCTTACTCTTAATAATTTCTCCTTTGGCTCCTCCCACTTCCTCCAAACTAAAGGTGTAGCTATGGGCACCCGTATGGGTCCTAGCTATGCCTGCCTTTTTGTTGGCTTTGTGGAACAATCTATGTTCCATGCCTATTCTGGTATCTGTCCCCCACTTTTCCTTCGCTACATCGACGACTGCATTGGCGCTGCTTCCTGCACGCATGCTGAGCTCGTTGACTTTATTAACTTTGCCTCCAACTTTCACCCTGCCCTCAAGTTTACCTGGCCCATTACCGACACCTCCCTCCCCTTTCTAGATCTTTCTGTCTCTGTCTCTGGAGACAGCTTATCCACTGATGTCTACTATAAGCCTACTGACTCTCACAGCTATCTGGACTATTCCTCTTCTCACCCTGTCTCTTGCAAAAATGCCATCCCCTTCTCGCAATTCCTCCATCTCCGCCACATCTGCTCTCAGGATGAGGCTTTTCATTTCAGGACGAGGGAGATGTCCTCCTTTTTTAAAGAAAGGGGCTTCCCTTCCTCCACTATCAACTCTGCTCTCAAATGCATCTCCCCCATTTCACGCACATCTGCTCTCACTCCATCCTCCCGCCACCCCACTAGGAATAGGGTTCCCCTGGTCCTCACCTACCACCCCACCAGCCTCCGGGTCCAACATATTATTCTCCGTAACTTCCGCCACCTCTAACGGGATCCCACCATAAAGCACATATTTCCCTCCCTCCCCCCCACTTTCCGCAGGGATTGCTCCCTACGCGACTCCCTTGTCCATTCGTCCCCCCCATCCCTTCCCACTGATCTCCCTCCTGGCACTTACCCTTGTAAGCGGAACAAGTGCTACACATGCCCTTATACTTCCTCCCTTACCACCATTCAGGGCCCCAGACAGTCCTTCCAGGTGAGGCTACACTTCACCTGTGAGTCGGCTGGGGTGATATACTGCGTCCAGTGCTCCCGATGTGGCCTTCTATATATTGGCAAGACCCGACGCAGACTGGGAGACCGCTTTGCTGAACACCTACGCTCTGTCCGCCAGAGAAAGCAGGATCTCCCAGTGGCCACACATTTTAATTCCACATCCCATTCCCATTCTGACATGTCTATCCACGGCCTCCTCTACTGTAAAGATGAAGCCACACTCAGGTTGGAGGAACAACACCTTATATTCCGTCTGGGTAGCCTCCAACCTGATGGCATGAACATCGACTTCTCTAACTTCCGCTAATGCCCCACCTCCCCCTCGTACCCGATCCGTTATTTATTTTTATACACACATTCCTCTTCTCTCTCCTTTTTCTCCCTCTGTCCCTCTGACTATACCCCTTGCCCATCCTCTGGGTTCCCCCCCCCCTTGTCTTTCTTCCCGGACCTCCTGTCCCATGATTCTCTCATATCCCCTTTGACAATCACCTGTCCAGCTCTTGGCTCCATCCCTCCCCCTTCTGTCTTCTCCTATCATTTTAGATCTCCCCCTCCCCCTCCCCCTCCCACTTTTAAATCTCTTACTAACTCTTCCTTCAGTTAGTCCTGATGAAGGGTCTCGGCCTGAAACGTCGACTGTACCTCTTCCTACAGATGCTGCCTGGCCTGCTGCGTTCACCAGCAACTTTGATGTGTGTTGTTAAAAAAAAAACAGCCATTTACAAAACATTTTGAAAGGCAAGATCTTGGAAAGTGAAACAGAATAAAATCTTATTAATATTTCAAGAAAAAAAATCAATCACCAAATCGGATTCTTAATTATTTTCAAAAACAAACAATTGAAAATAACACAATAAAATAATAAAGGGAGAAAAAAAAACGAACTTTAACATAAAAGCATGATAAATATCCATACTCCAAAACAAAGTACGAGCATTATCAAACCAAGAGCAAAATTCTTCAAACTTTAAAAGTCCAAATCTATGAACTGTTTATTAACTTATAAACCAAATGAATACAGACATGAAAAAGCAGTAAATTTATTAGACAGCTAAGATTGAACGTTGATCCTCAAGGAATTGATGAGCTTTGAGCTTTGTCCATGGATTTTAACCATTTATGTGATTTATCGGCAGAACAACCCTTAGGCGAGCTGGAAATAGCAGAGCTGGTTGGAACTTTCTTTGATCGAGCTTGGACATCATCAGTTTAAAAAGCAATCTTTCTTGCATTACCTCAGGACTGTAATCTTTGACCAAACGAAACTTGAGATCTCGGTATTCAATAACCCCTTTCCGACGGGCAATTCGAATTAAATGCTCCTTGCTATGCACATAGTGGAATCAGAGTATGACAGGTCGAGGTTTCAGTTCTTTAGGGGGTTTTGCTCTTAAAGCCCGGTGGGTGCGATCAAGTATAGGGGAAGTAGAAAAAAACTTCAGAGCCGAACATGTCAATTAAAAATTGAGAAAAAAATTTAGTAATGTCACCACTCTCAATGTCTTCACAGAGTCCTATTATTCTCAAATTCTGTCTATGACTGCAATTTTCCAGGTCAATAATCTTAGCTTTATATTGTTCCAGTGTTTGAGTGGTCCAAGTTAATTTCTTTTCCAACAAATCTAGCTCTGTCTACCAGCTTCATCGAGTTCGGAAATTTGTCGTTGTTGTTTTCACACTCCCGCTTAAGTGCTCCCAGTCTACTTTCGATCTCCTTTACCAATACTTCCAAATTAGAAAATCTTGTATCGAATTTATCATTCAGGAGCTTCGACATAGCCTCCAAAGTGAGTTGAGACTTAGGCTGTTGAGAGTCACCTTCTTTCTTTCCATTTCCATTACTGGTTTCCTTGCCTTCGGTTAATGCCTTTTTCCCTCTGGTACTCATTTCCAGTGATTAAAAATCCAAGTTCAAGCATATAAAAGTGTTACAAACACTTTAATGTAGATAGTAAAAGGGTGGTAAGAAGATTGAAAAATGAACGAACCAAAGCCAAAATGCAACTTACTCCATCTAGTGCCCCAAGAGACTCCTCTCTTCTCCCTCTAAGGTCTTCGGAAAACAAGATAGTGTCCATGGGGAAAGGCATCATTACTCTCAACTGCAAGCAGAAAGGGAACAGCAACGACATTGAGAATTGTCACTGTTGAACATAAACGGTAAGCTCCTGTCTAAGGATATTACAAGTGGGTTCAGCCTGCTTTGGGATAAGTGATTCACCCAGACCAAACCTGTGCTGTATGAGGCAGGAAAATCTCTGACAGCTTTGTGCTACTCAGAGTACTATCACCCTGGTGCAGAACAGCAGGGTGGAAGACTGTCTGGTCAGCTTGGATCAGAAGAAGGCCTTTTACACAATAATCTACACATTTTTGATGTAAGTGCTCTCCAAAATGGGTTTGGAGAGGGAGTCAGAAATCGGATTCAACCATTCTACACAGATATCCACTCTGCAGTCCAACTCGATGGATGGGAAACAGATAGCTTCCCTATCAGCTCTGGAGTTAGGCAAGGTCAACCACTCTCCCCCCTCCACCCTGCCTTATTTGTCCCCGTCACCATCAGGTCTGACTATCTGAAGATGATGGGAATCTGCTTAGGAGAAGCTGAGGTGTGTAACAAGAATAAGATGGAGCAGATTATGAAGGTCAGATTAAAATTGGCCTGTGAAAATAGTATTCTCTGTCAATAACTAGGAAGAACTTGGTCATCAGGTGCTATATGTGCATACTAGGTACCAGGTACTAGGCACAGATTCACATAAAATAAGACTGGATAAGCTGACTTGAACTGGTCCCCACAGACCTACTTGTTACAGGTGCAACTGCACAAGAATTACTGGTAGGAAGAATTACCACATTAAGTGGGTCATTCAGCTCCCATTCAGGGAGCTGGATGGCCCACTCCCCTCCCATTTATTGCATGGGTTATTCTGTGATACATTGAAAGTGATAGTCAATAGTCAATGTGTGCCTGTCACACGTAACCCAGTTTAAAATCTGAGCAGCATACCCTTGGTAATGGAGAATGTGAGCCTTTTCTATCAAGGAAGGAGTGGTGTCTGGAAAATAATCATATGTAGAATGAAACTCTGGAAAGTGGGTGCACTTCATAGGTCCTGTGCATTAAGTGACCATAGACCATTAGAAGTTGGGTAACCCTTTGGAGTCACTCCCTGTTTGTAATCCTGAGGTTAGTGACATTGTGATGAACTCCCTGCAGTGAAGGTTAATGAGGAAAGCAGCCATACAAAAGAGCAACCTTAATCTCAATCAGCCAAGTTGTTATTTAATTAATTCATGGCAAGTATATTTTCTGTGTCAAGCTATTAGAATGGATGATAATGGTTTCCTGTTCCATCTGATTGATTTTCATTACGAGACAGCTAATGTTCTTTCCTCAGACATTATTCTGGCCAACAAAAGCAGTCTTGATCCATAAATACAAACCCTCATCCTGAACTCAAGTCTGATGAGTGGACCCAAAGACTGGGGGTTTTACTCATGTCTCTTCTACTGGAATGAAATGACACTATTTGCTTGACTGAGTCTGGTAAGTGGAAGTGGGCCACACTCTTCACTTCAATATCTTTGAACAAAATTGACAGAACAGAAGTGAATGAAGTATTTTTAATAATTCATGAGGGAAATGATCTGCTTGTTGAAATGATGTGAGAATTGACAGGACTTCACTAACTAAGTGACACAAATTCAATCTCATCAGCAGCTCTCCGTTAAACAGCACTCCAAGCACTCAGGAGAATATCTCATTGAACTCAGCACTTAGAAGGAAGAAGGTCTCTTGTGAACTGAAGAAGGTTACTGGAGAGGTGTCACAGGGACCAAGGTCTCATCTGGAAAATCAGCTGTCCAGTGAAACACGTACACGCACACACACACTTACAAACACAAACATACCAACACAGTTCCTCCAACTCAGACAGACAAATACAGACTCCTCAAACATAACCACAGACCTACCAACACAGATGCAATAGGTCAGACATGGAACAGTCAGTAAAACATGGTAGAACATACATAGAACATAGAAATCTGCAGCACATTACAGGCCCTTCGGCCCACAATGTTGTGTTGAACATGTACCCTATTCTAAAGTCTGCCTAGAATTAACCTAACATATAGACCTCTATTTTCCTCAGCTCCATGTACCTATCTCAGTCAGTCAGTCAGTGGGTGCCGTCCCGAATCCGGGGTTGGCGGCTATGCACCTCCATCTTCTTCAACGTTGTGACAGCACCGAGTACAGCCTCTCCTCCAGTTTGTTCTCACTGGCCGCCTTGGCACCGCCCGCCGCCGTCCTGTGGAACTTGAGCCCGAGGCTGTGTCGGCCTCCTAGCACTAAGTGGTGGGGGAGCCAGCCAAGTCGCCAACCACTCGACCATGGCCCCCGGCCAAGCACCGGGCTCCCGCCCCCCGCCGAATCTCTCCGAGCGTCCGGCGCCCGACTGAAAACTTACCTAAGAGTCTCTTAAAAGACCCTATTGTATCTGCCTTCACCATCATCACCTGCAATGCTTTCCACACACCCACCACACTCTGTGTGAAAAATTATGCTTGATATCCTCTCGGTACCTATTTCCAAGTTCTCCGTGGATTGTCACCTTGTCACGGTGGAGAGGCTTGTGTGGTCCTGAGATCCCGAGAGTGATGCTGTCTGGAGCTATGGAGGGTGAGGTCCCTGACAAAGAACAATCCAACCAAGACCTCAACGGTGGAACAGGCGGATGAAGTTACTTCGAACTCAACAGCTGTGAAGGCGGATGAAGGCTGCAACAAATCCATCAGCTCCAATCGTCATGGTTTTACAATGTCATTTACAAAAATCACAAAGAGCAGGGGTCCCAAAACAGATCCCTGCGGAACACCACTGATCACCGACCTCCATGCAAAATACGAAGCATCTACAACCACCCCTTGCCTTCTGTCAGCAAGCCAATTCTCAATCCCCAAAGCAAGCTCTCCTTGGATCCCATTTCTCCTTACTTTCTAAATGAGCCTGTCATAACGGGGAGTGCTGGGAGTGGACCCAAAATGCAAGACACAGACACTGAAGGAACAGGACTTGACTAGAGAGTGGGGACAAGAATACAGACTTGGGCTAGGACATTGGTTAGGCAAGGAGGACCAGGACAAAGAAATGGGAACTAGGAGCCTGGGCATGGCGCCGAGCCAGAGACTGAACAAGAACCCAGAACCTGCGTCTTGACTCGGGCTTGGACCGGGAACTAGGTGAGGACATGACATGGATGCAGGACTGGACATGGCTTGGGTTCATCAAGACGTGGCTACAGGACTGGACATGGCTGGGGTTCCTGGAGACATGACGAGACTTAGCTTCCGCGAGGCGAGGATATGACGAGGCTTGGGTTCAGACTTCAAGCCAGAGACGAGACAAGGACCCACCTGGGTCTTGACTCGGAGTCCGGAACGAGGCAAAGACATGACGTGGTCTTTGGAGACAGGAATCTTGGAACACAAAGCTGGAAGCCTTGACTTGGTCTTGGGCAGGACAGGAACACAGAGCCTTTGCCTAGGGCATGGGAACATGGAGCCTTGGACTTCACCGGGCTGGGGCTCCACAGAGAATGATGAACACGACGAGACCATTCCTAGCACTAAGTAGTGGCAAACGGCCAGACCTACCTAGCGCAGGCATGGACACAGATGGTTCCCAAAACTAGGTAGCGGCAAATGGCCTGACCTATCTGGTGAAGGCATGGACACAGAAACAGTTCAAGACAATGATAGACAGTTCCTTATCTAGACATAGCAAGGTTCCGGTCTTGCTCCGGCGGTAGAAACTGACAGCGATACAGGCGAGGACACAGGTGACGTTGCAGGCAGTCTTCAGGCCAAGGTTTCAGGCAGAGGTTGCAAGTAAGGCTTTAGGCAGAGGCTGCCGGCAAGGCTTCAGGCAAGGCTTCAGGAGGAAGAGGAAGGTGAAGGGGAAGGAAGGAAACAGTCCAGAGTCAGGGTAATGGGAAAGACGGCCTGACTTATCCCATGGAGGCGAGGACGGGATACTGACGAGACGAACCAGCAACCACACTCAAACCTAGGGCCACTTATATTCCCAGCCTCAGGATGAGCATAAGGTGCCTATGATTAAGCCCAATTGAAACAAGGGACAGCCAGAAGACCCGGAGTCCGGAGCCCACAGACTGGACCGTGAACCGGAACGCGGACTTCACGAACTGGACCATGACAATACCAGCAACCCACAACTTTTATGGGAGTCTCCAGGCAACCGACCAGGCTCTCCAGGACTAAGGACGACCTGGGTAGGTGGGGCAGTATCCAATCAGGAGTGAACAGGATGACGGGAGTTAGATGACAGTGTCAGCTTTGCTGGGTCCATGTATGGCTGGTTCGTTCTGTCAAAATGAGGAGTGCTGGGAGCAGACCCAAATGCAAGACACAGACACTGAAGTAATAGGAACAGGTCTTGACTAGAGAGCGGGGACAAGAACATAAATTTGGGCTAGGACATTGGCTGGGCAAGTGGGACCAGAACAAGGAACTGGGAACTAGGAGCCTGGGCATGGATTCCGAGCCAGAGACTGGACAAGGAGCCAGAACCTATATCTTGACTCGGGCTCGGACCCCAGAACTAGGCGAGGACATGACGTGGCTACAGGACTGGACATGGCTTGGGTTCCTCGAGACGAGGACATGACAAGGCTCGGGTTCCTCGAGGCGAGGACATGACGAGGCTCGGGTTCGGACTCCGAGCCAGGTAATGGACAAGGACCCAGAACCTGGGTCTTGACTCGGGCTCACACTCCAGAACTAAGTGAAGACATAACATGGTCTTGGGAGACAGGAGAGAACGAGAGACTCCTGGGCAAGACAAGGGAACTCCAGCACAGGACGAGACACATGGACAGGATGAGAACATGAAACTATGACTTGGTACTCAGGAACAGCCGAGCCTTGGACTTGGGATGAGAGAAACACAGAGCCGTGGTCTAGAGCACGGGAACACAGATCCTTGGACTTCAGAGACATGAACATGGAACACAGAGCCAGGACCCCTCCTTGGGAACAGGATGTAGGGCCAGGACTCATACACAGAATGATGAACACGACGAGACTGTTCCCAACGCTAGGTAGCGGCAAAAGGCCGGACCTACCTAGCGAAGGCGTGAACACAGAGACTGTTCCCAATGCTAGGTAGCGGCAAAAGGCCGGACCTACCTAGCGAAGGCGTGAACACAGAGACAATTCCCAACACTAGGTAGCGGCAAATGGCCGGACTTACCTAGCAAAGGAGTGGACAGAGAGACAGTTCAAAACAACGATAGACAGTTCCTTATCTAGACGCAGCAAGGCTCTGGTGGTAGAACCTGACAGCGATACAGGTGAGGACGCAGGCAAGGTTACAGGCAAGTCTTCAGGCCAAGGCTTCAGGCAGAGGTTGCAAGAAAGGCTTCAGGCAGAATTTGCAGGAAAGGCTTCAGGAGGAAGAGGAAGGTGAGGGAAGGGAAGGGAAGGGAAGGGAAGGGAAGGGAAGGGAAGGGAAGGGAAGGGAACAGTCCAGACTCAGGGTAATGGCAAAGATGGCCTGGCTTACCCAACAGAGGCAAGGACAGGAATGGAGAGATCCATCCGCAGGGTAACAGCAAAGACAGCCTGACTTATCCCACACAGGCGAGGACGGGATACTGACAAGACAAACCAGCAACCACACTCGAACCCAGGGCTGCTTATATTCCCAGCCCCAAGACGAGCATCAGGTGCCCATGATTAAGCCCAGCTGAAACAAGGGACAGCTGGAAGCCCCGGAGTCCAGAGTACACGGACCACACAATGATCTGGAACGTGAACTTCACAGACCTGACCATGACAGTACCCCCTTCCCCCATGGGAACCTCTGGGCAACCGAACAGGCTGTCCAGGACTAAGGACGACCTGGGCGGGTGGGGGCGTTTCCAATCAGGAAGGAACCCAGGATAATGAGTAGACGACAGTGTCAGCGTTGCTGGGTCCATGTATGGCTGGTTCATTCTGTCATAACGGGGAATGCTGGGAGCAGACCCAAAAGCAAGACACAGACACTGAAGTTCTAGGAACAGGACTTGACTAGAGAGCGGGGACAAGAACACAACTTTGGGCTCGGACATTGGCTGGACAAGCGGGACCAGGAAAAGGAATTGGGAACTAGGAGCTGAGGATGGACTCTGAGCCGGAGATTAGACAAGGACCCAGAATCTGGGTCTTGACTCGGGCTCGGACCCCGGAACTAGGCGAGGACATGACGTGGCTACAGGACTGGACATGGCTAGGGTTCCTCGAGGCGAGGACATGATGAGGCTTGGGTTCCTTGAGGCGAGGACATGACGAGGCTTGGGTTCCTCGAGGCGAGGACATGACGAGGCTTGGGTTCAGACTTCAAGCCAGGGACTGGACAAGGACCCAGAACCTGGGTCTTGACTTGGGCTCAGACTCCGGAACTAGGCGAAGACATGACGTGGTCTTGGGAGACAGGACTAGGCGAGTCTACAGGACAGAATGAGAGACTCCTGGGCAAGACGAGGGAACTCCAGCACAGGACGAGGGAACACCAGCACAGGACGAGGCACATGGACAGGATGAGAACACGAAGCTTTGACTTGGTACTCAGGAACAGCTGAGCCTTGGACTTTGGATGACAGTAACCTCGGAACCTTGGACTTGTGAAGACAGGAATGCAGAACACAGAGCCTTGGTCTTGGGGAGGACAGGAATCTCGAAACACAAAGCTGGAAGCCTGGACTTGGTCTTGGGGAGGACAGGAACACAGAGACTTGAACTAGAGCATGGGAACATGGAGCCTTAGACTTCAGAGACAGGAACATGGAACACAGAGCCGGGACCCCTCCTTGGGAACAGGATGTAGGGCTGGGACTCATACACAGAATGCTGAACATGACGAGACTGTTCCTAACACTAGGTAGCGGCAAACGGCCGGACCTACCTAGCGAAGGCGTGGACACAGAGACAGTTCCCAACACTAGGTAGTGGCAAACGGCCAGACCTACCTAGCAAAGGCATGGACACAGAGACAGTTCAAAACAACGATAGACAGTTCCTTATCTAGATGCAGCAAGACTCTTGTCTTGCTCTGGTGGTAAAGCTTGACAGCGATATAGGTGAAAATGCAGGTGAGGTTGCAGGCAAGTCTTCAGGCCAAGGCTTTGGGCAGAGGTTGCAGGAAAGGCTTCAGACAGAGTTTGCAGGGAAGGCTTCAGGAGGAAGAGGAAGGTGAAGGAAAGGGAAGGGAAGGGAAGGGAACAGTCCAGCCTCAGGGTATCGGCAAGGATGGCCTGGCTTACCTAACAGGGGAAAGGACAGGAAGGGACAGATCCAACTGCAGGGTAATGGCACAGATGGCCTGACTTACCCCACAGAGGCGAGGACTGGATACTGACAAGACAAACCAGGAACCACACTCGAACCCAGGGCCACTTATATTCCCAGCCCCAAGACCAGCATCAGGTACCTTTAATTAAGCCCAACTGAAACAAGGGACAGCCGGCAAACCCGGAGTCCGGAGTCCATTGTCCAGACTATGAACTGGAACGCGGACTTCATGGACTGGAACATGACAGAGCCTTGCATGGGAACCTTATCAAATGCCTTACTGAAATCCATATTCATGACATTCACTGCTCTATCTTCATCAATGTGTTTGGTTACATCCTCAAAGAATTCAAACACAAATAAAGTGTGCACACTAATATATAGGCCTGATACAATAACTCAAACACAGACTGTGATAGATATTCTATTCCTGGTTTATGTTTGCTAAGCTTGCTTTCTAAACACAGCAGCTACCACTTGTGAGATCAGAAACAGTTATAAGTAAACTTCCGATTTGTCTAACCTTTGGTTGTAAAATGGGAGTCAGTCTTCAGTCCTTAAAATGTAAAAGGCAAATAAGACCATAAGACAAAGGAGCAGAAGTAGGCCATTCAGCCCATCGAGTCTGCTCTGCCATTTTATCATGAGCTGATCCATTTTCTCCTATTTAGTCCCACTCCCTCGCCTGCTCACCATAACCTTTGATGCCCTGGCTACTCAGATACCTATCAATCTCTGCCTTAAATACACCCAATGACTTGGCCTTCACTGCTGCCCGTGGCAACAAATTCCATAGATTCACCACCCTCTGACTAAAAAAATTTCTTCACATTTCTGTTCTGAAAGGGCGCCCTTCAATCCTTAAGTCATGCCCTCTCACACTAGACTCCCCCATCATGGGAAACAACTTTGCCACATCCACTCTGTCCATGCCTTTTAACATTCGAAATGTTTCTATGAGGTCTTCCCTCATTCTTCTAAACTCCAAGGAATACAGTCCAAGAGCGGACAATCGTTCCTCATATGTTAACCCTCTCATTCCCGGAATCATTCTAGTGAATCTTCTCTGTACCCTCTCCAACGTCAGCACATCCTTTCTTAAATAAGGAGACCAAAACTGCCCACAGTACTCCAAGTGAGGTCTCACCAGTGCTTTATAGAGCCTCAACATCACATCCCTGCTCCTATACTCTATTCCTCTAGAAATAAATGCCAACATTGCATTCGCCTTCTTCACTACTGACTCAACCTGGAGGTTAACTTTAAGGGTATCCTGTACGAGGACTCCCAAGTCCCGTTGCATCTCAGAACTTTGAATTCTTTCCCCATTTAAATAATAGTCTGTCCGTTTATTTTTTCTGCCAAAGTGCATAGCCATACACTTTCCAACTTTGTACTTCATTTGCCACTTCTCTGCCCATTCTTCCAATCTATCCAAGTCTCTCTGCAGACTCTGTGTTTCCTCAGCACTACCTATCTTCGTATCGTCAGCAAACTTAGCCACAAAGCCATCTATTCCATAATCGAAATCGTTGACGTACAATGTAAAAAGAAGCGGCCCCAACACTGATCCCTGTGAAACACCACTGGTAACCGGCAGCCAACCAGAATAGGATCCCTTTATTCCCACTCTCTGTTTCCTGCCAATCAGCCAACACTCTATCCACGTATGTAACTTTTCCATAATTCAATGGGCTCTTATCTTGTTAAGTAGCCTCATGTGTGGCACCTTGTCAAAGGCCTTCTGAAAATCCAAATATACAACATCCACTTCATCTCCCTTGTCTAGCCTACTGGTAATTTCCTCAAAAAATTGTAATAGGTTTTTCAGGCAGGATTTTCCTTTAAGGAATCCATACTGAGTTCTGCCTATCTTGTCATATGCCTCCAGGTACTCTGTAACCTCATCCTTGACAATCAACTCCAACAACTTCCCAACCACGGATGTCAAGCTAACAGGTCTTTAATTTCCTTTTTGCTTCCTTGCCCCCTTCTTAAATAGCGGAGTGACATTTGCAATCTTCCAGTCCTCCAGAACCATGCCAGAATCTATTGACTTTTGAAAGATCATCGTTAATGCCTCCGCAATCTCCACAGCTACTTCCCTCAGAACACGAGGGTGCATTCCATCTGGTCCAGGAGATTTATCTACCTTCAGCCTATTCAGCTTCCTGAGTACTTTCTCTGTCGTAATTGTGACTGCGCACACTTCTCTTCCCTCCACCCATGAGTGTCCGGTATACTGCTGTCTTCCTCAGTGAAGAGTGATGCAAAATACTCGTTCAGTTCCTCTGCCATCTCCTCATCTCCCATTACAATTTCTCCAGCATCATTTTCTATCGGTCCTATATCTACTCTCACCTGTCTTTTATTCTTTATATACTTGAAAAATAGTAATCGACATGAAGTTAAAAAAGCACTGTCTATAGAACAGCTCTGCAGAAAGTATCTGCACAAACCATGGATTGTTTAATTTTGCTTATTTCAAAGTCAATTTGACTCTGTTTCTTAGCTTGCAGAGGGAATAGATAATATTTAGCATATTAAATAGCTGGTGTGTTTATAGTTGGGAGTTTCACGTATTCAAAGAAGTTAGATTTACAGCATTCTATATGAAGTGTGAACGTTAAGCTGAGGTCCTTGCATTCAAGATGCTTTTAGTCCATTTGTGTTAAAAGTGTATCTGAATAAATATTACCCAAGTGAAAGAGAAACTGTATAAATGTAATGGATGTAGTCTAAAACTTGGAGTCAACTTGACTGTTCAGGCTTGTTAGGAAAGGAGTAAAGAACATCAAGCAGCAAGGAAGAGACATAGTGTGACCAAGAACCCATTCCTCCTGCTTCAGTTTCTGTGAGTGATGATTTGTTCATCTGCAAATTGTATATAAGAGGATGAGAGGCATTGATCGTGTGGATAGTCAGAGGCTTTTTCCCAGGGCTGAAATGGCTAACATGAGAGGGCACAGTTTTAAGGTGCTTGGAAGTAGGTATGAAGGAGATATCAGGGGTAAGTTTTTACACAGAGAGTGGTGAGTATGTGGAGGCGAATACGATAGGGTCTTTTAAGAGACTCCTGGACAAGTACATGGAGCTTAGAAAAATAGAGGACTATGGGTAACCCTAGCAATTTCTAAAGTAAGTACATGTTTGGCACAGCATTGCGGTTTGAAAGACCTGTATTATGCAGTAGGTTTTCTATGTTTCCATGTAAATTGTAAGTAGGTCTTTTTAGTTTATAACAATTGTACTTGAGTTTTGGAAATCCTTTGTCCTTTGTGTTTTGGAAGTGCTTTGTGTTTTGGAAATGATTTGGGTTTTGGAAGTGCTTTGTCTTTTGCAAGTGTTTATGTTTTGGAAGTGCTCTGATTTGGATGTGCTTTCTGTTTTGGAAATGGTTTGTGGTTTGGAATTGCTTTGTTTTCTAAATGGTTTGTGTTTTAGAATTTCTTTATGTTTTCTAAATGGTTTGTGTTTTGGAAAAGCGTTGCATTTTGGAATTGCTTTGTTTTCTAAATGGTTTGTGTTTTGGAAATGCTTTGCAATTTTGAATTGCTTTGTTTTCTAAATGGCTTGTGTTTTGGAAGCGCTTTGTGTTTAGGAAATGGGCTACATTTTGGAAACAATTTGTGTTTTGGAAGTGCTTTGTGTTTTGGATTTGAGTTGTGTTTTGGAAATGCTTTGTGTTTAGGAAACACTTAAAATAGGAATCATCTGTGAGTTTTAAATATACTTTAAGAGTGCTCTTTGGATTTAAGGTTTTCATTTGAGTTTAGAACTTCAGGGTAAGCAAACCTAATGCCATCACAGTTGGTGTCAGGCTAACTGGTCTATATTTTCCTTTCTACTGCCTTCCTTCTTTCTTAAAGAGTGGAATGACATTTCAGAGTCCAATGATTTTTGAAAGACCACTACTAATGCCTCCACAGTCTCTACTGCTACCACTTTCAGAACCCCAGAGTGCAGTTCGTCGGATCTGGGTGACTTGTGTACTCTTAGGTCTTTCAGCTTTTGGAGCACCTTCTCCCTTGTAATAGTAACTGCACCCACTTCTCTTCCCTCACAGCCCTCATCATCTGGCACACTGCTAGTGTCTTCCACAGTGAAAACTGGTACAAAATACTCATGATATAATATGATGAAATTCATTCTGACATTTGAGAAGGAGAAGCTGAAGTCAGATATATCAGTATTACAGTGGAGTAAAGAGCTGCTGGCCAGAATTGATTGGTAAAGAACACTGTCAGGGATTACGGTAGAGCTGCAATGGTCGGGACTTCTGGAAGCAGTTCGGAAGGCACAGGATATATACATCCCATAGAGGAAGAAATATTCTGAAGACAAAATGACATAACTGTGGCTAACAAGAGAAGCAAATTGAATAGGAATAAGGAACCTTGGTTCTCAAGGGATATTGCAACTCTGATAAAGAAGAAGAGGGAGTTGTATGAAATGTATAGGAAACAGGGGGTAAATCAGGTGCTTGAGGAGTATAAGAAGTGCAAGAAAATACTTAAGAAAGAAATCAGGAGGGCTAAAAGAAGACATGACGTTGCCTTGGCAGTCAAAGTGAAGGATAATCCAAAGAGCTTTTACAAGTATATTAAGAGCAAAAGGATTGTAAGGGATAAAATTGGTCCTCTTGAAGATCAGAGTGGTCGGCTTTGTGCGGAACCAAAGGAAATGGGAGAGATCTTAAATAGGTTTTTTGCTTCTGTATTTACTAAGGAAGCTGGCATGAAATCTATGGAATTGAGGGAATCAAGTAGTGAGACCATGGAAACTGTACAGATTGAAAAGGAGGAGGTGCTTGCTGTCTTGAGGAAAATTAAAGTGGATAAATCCCCGGGACCTGACAGGGTGTTCCCTCGGACGTTGAAGGAGACTAGTGTTGAAATTGCGGGGGTCCTGGCAGAAATATTTAAAATGTTGCTGTCTACAGGTGAAGTGCCGGAGGATTGGAGAGTGGCTCATGTTGTTCCGTTGTTTAAAAAAGGATCGAAAAGTAATCCGGGAAATTATAGGCTGGTGAGTTTAACGTCAGTAGTAGGTAAGTTATTGGAGGGAGTACTAAGAGAGAGAATCTACAAGCATTTGGATAGACAGGGGCTTATTAGGGCGAGTCAACATGGCTTTGTGCGTGGTAGGTCATGTTTGACCAATCTGTTGGAGTTTTTCGAGGAGGTTACCAGGAAAGTCGATGAAGGGAAGGCAGTGGGTATTGTCTACATGGACTTCAGTAAGGCCTTTGACAAGGTCTCGCATGGGAGGTTAGTTAGGAAAATTCAGTCACTCGGTATACATGGAGAGGTGGTAAATTGGATTAGACATTGGCTCGATGGAAGAAGCCAGAGAGTGGTGGTAGAGAATTGCTTCTCTGAGTGGAGGCCTGTGACTAGTGGTGTGCCACAGGGATCAGTGCTGGGTCCATTGTTATTTGTCATCTATATTAATGATCTGGATGATAATGTGGTAAACTAGATCAGCAAGTTTGCTGATGATACAAAGATTGGAGGTGTAGTAGACAGTGAGGAAGGTTTTCAGAGCCTGCAGAGGGACTTGGACCAGCTGGAAAAATGGGCTGAAAAATGGCAGATGGAGCTTAATACTGACAAGTGTGAGGTATTGCACGTTGGAAGGACAAACCAATGTAGAACATACAGGGTTAATGGTAAGGCACTGAGGAGTGCAGTGGAACAGAGGGATCTGGGAATACAGATAAAAAATTCCCTAAAAGCATCGTCACAGGTAGATAGGGTCGTAAAGAGAGCTTTTGGTACATTGGCCTTTATTAATTGAAGTATTGAGTATAAGAGCTGGAATGTTATGATGAGGTTGTATAAGGCATTGTTGAGGCCGAATCTGGAGTATTGTGTTCAGTTTTGGTCACCAAATTACAGGAAGGATATAAATAAGGTTGAAAGAGCGCAGAGAAGGTTTACAAGGATGTTGCCTAGACTTGAGAAACTCAGTTACAGAGAAAGGTTGAATAGGTTAGGACTTTATTCCCTGGAGCGTAGAAGAATGAGGGGAGATTTGATAGAGGTATATAAAATTATGATGGGTATAGATAGAGTGAATGCAAGCAGGCTTTTTCCACTGAGGCAAGGGGAGAAAAAAACCAGAGGACGTGGATTGAAGGTGAGGGGGGAAAAGTTTAAAGGGAACATTAGCGGGGGCTTCTTCACACAGAGAGTGGTGGGAGTGTGGAATGAGCTGCCAGACGAGGTGGTAAATGCGGGTTGTTTTTTAACATTTAAGAATAAATTGGACAGATACATGGATGGGAGGTGTATGGAGGGATATGGTCCGTGTGCAGGTCAGTCGTACTAGGCAGAAAATGGTTCGGCACAGCCAAGAAGGGCCAAAGGGCCTGTTTCTCTGCTGTAGTCTCTATGGTTCTATGGTTCTATGGTTCTATGGTAAAAACCAACATAAAAGCCAAAGAGAAGGCACATAATATAGCAAAAAATAGTGGGAAGTTAGAAGACTGGGATGATTTTAAATGCCAACAAAAGGCAAATAAAAAAGTCATTGAAAAGGTAAAGATGGAATACGAAAGTAAGCTAGTCAATAATAGTAAAGAGGATACATAGAGAGTAAAAGAGAGGCGAGAGTGGATGTTGGAACGCTGGAAAACGATGCTGGAGAGGGAGTAATGGAGGACAAGAAAATGGTGGATGAACTGAATAAGTATTTTTCATCAGTCTTCACTGAGGAAGACACTAACACTATGGTGGAAATTCCAGGTGAGAGGGGTCATGAAATGTATGGAGTTACCATTACAACGAAGAAGGTTCTTGGGAGACTGAAAGGTTTGAAGGTAGACAAGTCACCTGGATCAGATGGTGCACACGCCAGGGTTCTGAAAGAGGTGGCTGAAGAGATTGTGGCGACATTAGTAATGAGCTTTCAGGAATTACTAGATTCTGGAATAGTTCCAGAAGACTGGAAAAATTGCAAAACTCACTCCACTCTTTAAAAAAAAGAGGAAATTATAGGCCAGTCAGTCTGACCTCAGTGGTTGGGAAGAAGTTGGAATTGATTGTTCAGTATGTGGTTTTGGAGTACTTAGAGTCACATGATAGAATAGACCATAGTCATAAGACCATAAGATATAGGAGCAGAAATAGGCCATTCGGACCATCGAGTCTGCTCTGCCGTTCAGTCATGGGCGGATCCAATTCTTCCTGTCATCCCCACTCCCCTCCCTTCTCCCCAAACCCTTCGATGCCTGGCTAATCAAGAACCTATCTATCTCTGCCTTAAATACACCCAATGACTTGGCCTCCACAGCTGCTCGTGACAACAAATTCCACAGATTTACCGTTCTCTGACTCAAGTAATTTCTCCACATCTCAGTTCTAAATGGATGTCCTTCAATCCTGAAGTCGTGCCCTCTTGTCCTGGAATCCCCTACCATGGGAAATAATTTTGCCATATCTGATCTTTTCAGGCCTTTTAACATTCTCCTGAACTCCAGGGACTACAGCCCAAGAGCTTCCAGATATTCCTCATATGGTAACCCTTTCATTCCTGGAGTCATTCTTGTGAATGTTCTCTGAACCCTCTCTAATGTCAGCATATCCTTTCTAAAATAAGGAGCCCAAAACTGCACACAATACTCCAAGCGTGGTCTCACGAGTGCCTTACAGAGCCTCAACATCACATCCCTGTTCTTATATTCCATACTCTAGAAATGAATGCCAACATTGCATTTGCCTTCTTCACAAACGACTCAACCTGGAGGTTAACCTTTAGGGTACCTTGCACAAGGACTCCCAAATTTTGAATTCTCTCCCCATCTAAATAATAGTCTGCCCATTTATTTCTTCCACCAAAGTGCACGACCATACACTTTCCAACATTGTATTTCATTTGCCACGTCTTTGCCCATTCCCCTAAACCATCTACGTCTCTCTGCAGGCTCTCTGTTTCCTCAACACTACCTACTCCTCCACCTATTTTTGTATCATCAGCAAATTTTGGCACAAATCCATTAATACCATAGTCCAAATCATTGGCGTACATCATAAAAAAACAGCAGCCCCAACACCGACCCCCGTGGAACTCCACTGGTAACCGGCAGCCAGCCAGAATAGGATCCCTTTATTCCCACTCTCTGTTTTCTGCCAATCAGCCATGCTCGTAACTTCCCTGTAATTCCATGGGCTCTTATTTTGCTAGGCAGCCTCATGTGTGGCGCCTTGTCAAAGGCCTTCTGAAAATCCAAGTACTCCATGTCTACTGCATCTCCTTTGTCTACCCTGCTTATGATTTTCTCGAATTGCAGTAGGTTTGTCAGGCAGGATTTTCTTTTCAGGAAACCATGCTGGCTTTGGCCTATCTTGTCATGTGCCTCCAGATACTCCATAATCTCATCCCTAACAATCGATTCCAACAACTTCCCAACCACTGATGTTAGGTTAACAAGCCTATATTTTCCTTTCTGTTGCTTCCCACCCTTTTTAAATAGTGGAGTAACATTTGCAATTTTCCAGTCATCTGGTACAATGCCAGAATCTATCGATTCTTGAAAGATCATTGTTAATGCCTCCGCAATCTCTCCAGCTACTTCCTTCAGAACCCAAGGGTGCATTCCATCAGGTCCAGGAGATTTGTCTACCCTCAGACCACTGAGCTTCCTGAGCACCTTCTCAGTCATAATTTTCACTGCACAAACTTCACTTCGCTGACACTCCTGAATGTTCAGTGTGCTGCAAACATCTTCCACTGTGAAGATTGATGCAAAGTATGCATTCCGTTTCTCTGCCATCTCTGCATCTCTCATTACAACATCTCCAGCGTCATTTTGTATTGGTCATATATCTACCCCGACTCTCTTTTACCCTTTATATACATGTACTTAAAGAAGCTTTTAGTATCTTCTTTGATATTAGTCGCCAGCTTCCTTTCATAATTCATCTTTTCCTTCCTAGTCACTATGGTTTCCATAAGGGAGAATCTTGCCTAACAAGCCTGCTGGAAATCTTTGAAGAAATAATAAGCGGGATAGATAACGGAGATTTTCAGAAGACTTTTGACAAAGTGCCACACATGAGGCTGCTTAACAAGCTAAGAGCTCTTGGTATTACAGGAAAGATTCCAGCATGGATAAAATATTGGCTGATTAGCATGGATAAGGAGTGAGAAGAAAAGGAGCATATTCTGACAGGCTGCAGGTGACTAGTGGTGTTCCAAAGAGGTCAATGTTAGGACCAATTCTTTCTAAGTTATATGTCAATGATCTGGATGATGGAATTAATGGCTTTGTTAGAAAGTTTGTAGATGATACTAAGATAGGTGGAGAGGCAGGTAGTTTTGAGGAAGTACAGAGGTTACAGAAGGGCTAGGCAGATTACGAGCATGGACACAGAAACAGCAAGTGAAATACAGTGCTGAAAAGTGTATGGTTATGCACTTTGGTAGAAGAAATGAAATGGAATCAGAATCAGAATCAGGTTTATTATCACCAGCATGTGATGTGAAATTTGTTAATTTAGCAGCAGCAGTTCAATGCAATACATAATCTAGCAGAGAGAAAAAATAAAAATAGAACATAGAACACGAGGAAATCTGCAGATGCTGGAATTTCAAGCAACACACATAAAAGTTGCTGGTGAACGCAGCAGGTCAGGCAGCATTTCTAGGAAGAGGTATAGTCGACGTTTCAGGCCGAGACCTTTTGTCAGGACTAACTGGAAGAAGAACTAGTAAGAGGTTTGAAAGTGGGAGGGGGAGGGGAGATCTGAAATGATAGGAGAAGACAGGAGGGGGACGGATGGAGCCAAGAGCTGGACAGTTGATTGGCAAAAGGGATAGGAGAGGATCATGGGACAGGAGGCCTAGGGAGAAAGATAAGGGGGAGAGGAGAAGCCCAGAGGATGGGCAAGGGGCATAGTCAGAGGGTCAGAGGGACAGAGGGAGAAAAAGGAGAGAGAAGAAGAATGTGTGTATATAAATAAATAACGGATGGGGTACAAGGGGGAGGTGGGGCATTAGCGAAAGTTTGAGAAGTCAATGTTCATGCCATCAGGTTGGAGACTATCCAGATGCAATATAAGGTGTTGTTCCTCCAACCTGAGTGTGGCTTCACTTTTACAGTAGAGGAGGCCGTGGATAGATATAGCAGAATGGGAATGGGATGTGGAATTAAAATCTGTGGCCACTGGGAGATCGGTGGGGAGAGATGGGGGGGACAAATGGACAAGGGAGTCGCGTAGGGAGCGATCCCTGTGGAAAGTGGTGGTGGGGGGGGAGGGAACGATGAGCTTAGTGTTGGGATCCCATTAGAGGTGGCGGAAGTTACGGAGAATTATATGTTGGACCCGGAGGCTGGTGGGGTGGTAGGTGAGGACAAGGGGAACCCTATTCCTAGTGGGGTGGTGGGAGGATGGAGTGAGAGCAGATATGCGTGAAGTGGGGGAGATGTGTTTGAGAGCAGAGTTGATGGTGGAGGAAGGGAAGCCCCTTTCTTTAAAAAAGGAGGACATCTCCTTTGTCTTGGAATGAAAAGCCTCATCCTGAGAGCAGATGCAGCGGAGATGGAGGACTTGCGAGAAGGAGATGGCATTTTTGCAAGAGACACGGTGAGAAGAGAGATAGTTCAAATAGCTGTGTAAGTCAGTAGGCTTATAGCAGACAGTCCGGTGCTCCCGATGTGGCCTTCTATATATTGGCAAGACCCGCCGCAGACTGTGAATCGTTTCGCTGAACACCTACGCTCTGTCCGCCAGAGAAAGCAGGATCTCCCAGTGTCCACACATTTTAATTCCACGTCCCATTCCCATTCTGATATGTCTATCCACGGCCTCCTCTACTGTAAAGATGAAGCCACACTCAGGTTGGAGGAACAACACCTTATATTCCGTCTGGGTAGCCTCCAACCTGATGGCATGAACATTGACTTCTCTAACTTCCTCTAATGCCCACCTCCCCCTCGTACCCCATCCGTTATTTATTTATTTACATACACAAATTCTTTTTCTCTCTTTCCTTTTTTCTCCCTCTGTCCCTCTCACTACACCCCTTGCCCATCCTCTGTGTTTCTCCCCCCGTCCTCTTTTCTTTCTCCCTAGGCCTCCTGTCCCATGATCCTCTCATATTCCTTTTGCCAATCAACTGCCCAGCTCTTGGCTCCAACCCTCCCCCTCCTGTCTTCTCCTATCATATCAGATCTCTCCCTCCTCCTCACACTTTCAAATCTCTTACTAGCTCTTCTTTCAGTTATTCCTGACGAAGGGTCTTGGCCCGAATTGTCGACTATACCTCTTCCTAGAGATGCTTCCTGGCCTGCTGTGTTCACCAGCAATTATGTTCTATGTTGATAGAACATAGAACATAGAATAGTACAGCACAGTACAGGCCCTTCAGCCCACACTGTTGTGTCACGTGACCGGCAACAATGAATGTCGAATTGAATTGAGTCAGGTGTTACAAAAACATTCAAACATTTACTAAACTCTGCTCAATATGAAAAAAATAAACAAACGAAAGTCTTAACCGGAAGTAAACTGCTATGCGGCCATTTAACAAACCGCCACTCAGTACTAGTTCTTAAAGCGGTAAATGCGAAAACAGTTCTTAAAGCGGTAAATTCAAACACAGTTCTTAGAATGGTAAATTTGATAGTCCAGGAGATTTTTACAGTCAATTAGGAGAGACTTTCTTGAAGTAAAGAATTCCTCGAAGACATGACATCACTGCCGATCCCAGCTAGATCCTGCCTTGTCTACTGGATTAACAACGACGGAAGTAAAACGGTTTAAAGGCACTGACCTTTCCCTCTGGATACTAGATACTGCACAGCCTTTTCTGCTGCTTTTCTGCTGCATGAGGCCATCTCATGCAGATCACTCTTTCTTGAACAAATTCAATAATGGTCAATACTATCCAAAACCGCTGAACAGCTCCTTCAGGCTCCCGTCTTCACTTTCCAACACTGAAAGATACATCAACAAATCTGACAGAAATTGGTTAATCTGCTGGTCCTGCACTTTTTTACCTTATAATAGAACATAAAACTCTGTTTTAAATCGAAACTGCATCATAAGGCGGATACACAGCGGAATGGAGTCTCTGGCTAACGTTCTAACTGGAAAACTAACTGCATCATCCCAGGGGTTTCCTTTTACACCCGTGGTGAACACATCATCACGTGACCTCACATCGGGGGGGGGGCGAATTATGTCATGTGACCTCCGCAAGACCATTACATCATCCTCTTAAGACATCCATGAGGTATGCAACAGTTGTGCCGACCCTTAAACCCTGCCTCCCATATAACCCCCCACCTGATTGTGGACTTCAGAAAATGTAAGACAAAGGAACACACTCCACTCCTCATCCAGGGATCAGAAGTGGAAAGTGTGAGTAATTTCAAGTTCCTGGGTGTCAACGTTTCTCAGGATCTATCCTGGGCCCAACGTATTGATGCAATTACAAAGAAGGTAAGTCAGTGGCTATATTTCATAGAAATTTGAAGAGATTTGCTATGTAGAACATAGAACAGAGAATAGTACAGCACAGTACAGGCCCTTCAGCTGACCCTTAAACCCTGCCTCCCATATAACCCCTCACCTTAAATTCCTCCATATACCTGTCTAGTAGTCTTTTAAATGTCACTAGTGTATCTGCCTCCACCACTGACTCAGGCAGTGCATTCCACACACCAACCACTCTCTGAGCAAAAAACCTTCCTCTACTATCCCCCTTGAACTTCCCACTCCTTACCTTAAAGCCATGTTCTCTTGTATTGAGCAGTGGTGCCCTGGGGAAGAGGCACTGGCTATCCACTCTATCTATTCCACTTAATATCTTGTATACCTCTATCATGTCTCCTCTCATCCTCCTTCTCTGCAAAGAGTAAAGCCCTAGCTCCCTTAATCTCTGATTATAATCCATACTCTCTAAACCAGGCAGCATCCTGGTAAATCTCCTCTTTACCCTTTCCAATGCTTCCACATCCTTCCTATAGTGAAGTGACCAGAACTGGACACAGTACTCCAAGTCTGGCCAAACCGGAGTTTTATAGAGCTGCATCGTTACATCGTGACTCTTAAACTCTATCCCTCGACTTATGAAAGCTAACACCCCATAAGCTTTCTTAACTACCCTATCCACCTGTGAGGCAACTTTCAGGGATCTGTGGACATGTACCCCCAGATCCCTCTTCTCCTCCACACTACCAAGTATCCTGCCATTTACTTTGTACTCTACCTTGGAGTTTGCACTTCCAAAGTGTACCACCTCACACTTCTCCGGGTTGAACTCCATCTGCCACTTCTCAGCCCACTTCTGCATCCTATCAATGTCTCTCTGCAATCATTGACAATCCTCTACACTATCTACAACACCACCAACCTTTGTGGCATCTGCAAACTTGCCAACCCACTCTTCTACCCCCACATCCAGGTTGTTAATAAAAATCACGAAAAGTAGAGGTCCCAGAACAGATTCTTGTGCGACACCACTAGTCACAATCCTCCAATCTGAATGTACTCCCTCCACCACGACCCTCTACTTTCTGTAGGCAAGCCAATTCTGAATCCACCTGGCCAAACTTCCCTGGATCCCATGCCTTCTCACTTTCTGAATAAGCCTACCGTGTGGAACCTTGTCAAATGCCTTATTAAAATCCATATAGATCACATCCACTGCACTACCCTCATCTATATGCCTGGTCACCTCCTCAAAGAACTCTATCAGGCTTGTTAGACACGATCTGCCCATCTCAAAGCCATGCTGACTGTCCCTGATCAGACCATGATTCTCTAAATGCCCAGAGATCCTATCTCTAAGAACCTTTTCCAACAGCTTTCCCACCACAGACGTAAGGCTCACTGGTTTATAATTACCCGGACTATCCCTACTACTTTTTTTGAACAAGGGGACAACATTCGCCTCCATCCAGTCCTCCGGTACCATTCCCGTAGACAACGAGGACATGAAGGTCCTAGCCAGGGGCTCTGCAATCTCTTCCCTCACCTCATGGAGCAGCCTGTGGCAAAGAATTTTTTAGCCAGAGAATGGTGAATCTGTAGAATTTTTTGCCACAGGCAACTGTGGAGGCCAAGTCTTAATGTATATATAACCATATAACAATTACAGCATGGAAACAGAGATGGCCTGTTTCAGGTCATCTCGGCCCTTCTAGTCCATGTCGAACTCTTACTCTCACCTAGTCCCTCTGACCTGCACTCAGCCCATAACCCTCCATTCCTTTCCTGTCCATATAGTTGTCCAATTTAACTTTAAACACAACATCGAACCTGCCTCAACCACTTCTGCTGGAAACTCGTTCCACACAGCTACCACTCTCTAAGTAAAGAAGTTCCCCCTCATGTTACCCCTAAACTTTTGCCCTTTAACTCTCAACTCATGTCCTCTTGTTTGAATTCTGGTAAATCTTTTCTGTACTCTCTCTATTTTGTTGACATCTTTATACATCTTTACATCATTATAAGGCAGAGATTGATAGATTATGATAGGCATGAAGGGATATAGGGAGAAGGCAAGAGATTGGGGATAAGAGGATAAATTTATCATCCATGATGAATTGGTGGAGCAGAATTTTGCTTTATGTCTTTATCTTATTTTCTTATGGTAAGCGTACTGTGCTATGTATGATAGAAAATCTCAGTACTTGTAAAGTAATGATAGTGATGATGTTCAAAGGGATAAAAGTTGCTGAATTACCAGGGCAGCAAACGATTATGAGGGCAAATGATATGTTAGCTTTTATTAAATAAAGATTTGAAAATGGAAATAAGGAATTCTTATTGTAATTATCTGGAGCTTTGTTGTATTATTGTGAGTAATTTTGTCTCTTTTGCTAAAGGATAGAAGGATGTAAAGGTTCACTAGACTGTTTCTAGGAATGGTTGGGTTGGCTTAACAAGGAGATATTGTGTATACTGGGAGTGCATTCTCCAGAACTTTGGAGAATGATGGACATCACACAGAAACCTCCAACTACTTCAAAGTGTGACAGGCTAGATGCAGGGAAGACATATCTATTAGATGAAGAGTCTAGGATCAGTGGTGTAGTTTCAGTGGTAAACATAGAAATCTACAGCACATTACAGGCCCTCCGGCCCACAATGTTGTTCTGACCATATAACCTATTCTAGAAACTGCCTAGAATTTCCTAACCGCAGAGCCCTCTATTTTTCTAAGCTTCATGTACCTATCTAAGGATCTCTGAAAAGACCCTATTGCATCCGCCTCTACCACGTTGCTGGCAATGCCACCACTCTTTGTGTGAAAAATTACCTCTGACATCCCCCCGTACCTACTTCCAAGCACCTTAAAACTGTGTCCTCTCTTGTTAGCCATTTCAGCCCTGGGGAATACCCTCTGACTATCCACACGATCAATGCCTCTCATCATCTTATACACTTCTATCAGGTCACCTCTCATCCTCCATCGCTCCAAGGAGAAAAGGCCAAGTTCACTCAACTTATTCTGATAAGGCATGCTCTCCGATCCAGGCAACATCCTTGTAAATCTCCTTTGCACTCTCTCTATAGTATCCACATCCTTTCTGTAATGAGGTGACCAGAACTGAACACAGTACTCTAAGTTGGGTATAACTAAGGTCTTATATAGCTGTAACATGACCACATTGCTCTTGAACTCAATCCCACGGTTGATGAAGGCTAACACACCATAAACCTTCTTAGCAACACTGTCAACCTGCTCAGCAGCTTTGAATCTCCTATGGAAACTGACCCCCAAGATCTCTCTGATCCTCCACACTGCCAAGAATCTTACCATTAATATTATATTCTGTCTTCAAATTTGATCTACCAAAATGAACCACTTCACACTTATCTGGGTTGAACTCTATCTGCCACTTCTCAGCCCAGTGCTGCATACTATTGATGTCCCGCTGTAACCTCTGTCAACCCTCCAGACTATCCACAGTGCCTCCAACTTTTGTGTCATCTGCAAACTTACTAACCCATTCTTTTACTTCCTCATCAAGGTCATTTATAAAAATCACAAAGAGGAGGGGTCCCAGAACAGATCCCTTTGGAACATCACTAGTCACTGTGCTCCATGCAGAATACAAACCATCCACAGCCACCCTTTGCCTTCTATGGGAAAATCAATTCTGGATCCACAAAGTAAGGTCTCCTTGGATCCCACGTCTCCTTACTTTCTGAATGAGCCTTGCATGGGGAACCTTATCAAATGCTTTACTGAAATTCATATACACTACATCCACTACTCATCAATGTGTTTTGTTATGTCCTTGGAGAATTCAGTCAGGCTCATAAGGCATGACCTGCCCTTGACAAAGCTTTGCTGAATATCCTTAATCAGATTATGTCTCTCCAAATACTCAAAAATCCTGCCTCTCAGGATCTTCTCCAACAACTTGCCCACAATGGAAGCCAGACTCACTGGTCTATAATTTCCTGGGCTATCTCTACTCCCTTTCTTGAACAAGGAAACAACATTTTCAGCCCTCCAATCCTCCGATACTTCCCCCGCCCCTATTGCTGATGCAAAGATTATCACCAGAGGCTCAACAATCTTCTCCTTTGCTTCCCGCAGTAGCCTGGGTATATCTTGTCTGGATCTGACGACTTGTCTAACTTAATGCTTTTCAAAAGCTCCAGCACATCATCTTTCTTAATGTCTATATGCTCAAGCGATTCAGTCTGCTGTAAGTCATCCCCACAATTGCCAAGGTCCTTTCCACTGGTGAATACTGAAGCAAAGTATTCTTCAAAGTAACCTCTGCCATGCGCAGGTTTCCATTGTCATACCTGATTGGTCCTATTCTCGCACGGCTCATCCTCTTGCTCTTCACACACTTGTCGAAAGCCTTAGGGTTTTCCTTAATCCTGCTCATGGCCCTTTGTGGCTCTCCTTATTTCACTCTTAAGCTCCTTCCTGGAAATCTTGTAATTTTTGAGAGCTCCAACAGTATCTAGTTTCTTGAACATTTTGTAAGCTCTTTCTCTTCTTAACTACATCCTTTGTACACCATGGTTCTTTTACCCTACCATCTTTTCCCTCCCTCAATGGAACATAACTATGCAGAATGCCATGTAAATGTTCCCTGAACATTTGCCACATTTCTGCCGTGCATTTCCCTGAGAACATCTGCTCTCAATTTATGCTCCAAAATTCCTGCCTAATAGCAACATATTTCCCTCTACCCCAATTAAATGCTTTCCCAAATTGTCTGCTCCTATCCCTCTCCAGCGCTATGGTGAAGGAGATAGAGTTGTCATCACTCTATCTCCCACCGAGAGATCTGACACCTGATCAGGTTCATTTCCCAATACCAGATCAAGTCCAGCCTCTCCTCTAGTTGGCTCACCCCATTCAAACCCCTTGCTCAAAGGAGATGCCAGTCAATATTAGGAAAGTTAAAATCTCCCATCACAACAACCCTATTATTATTGCACCATTCCAGAATCTGCCTCCCTATCTGCTCCTCAATGTCTCTTACTATTGGGGGAGGGGAGGTCTAAAAAAACACCCAGTAGAGATATTGCCCCCTTTCCTGTTTCTGACTTACACCCATTCTGACTCAGTATACAATCCCTCCACGACTTCCTCCTTTTCTGCAGCTGTGATACCATCTCTGCTTAGCAATGCCACACCCCACCTCTTTTGCCTCCCTCCCTATCCTTTTTGAAATATCTAAAGTCTGGCACACTCAGCAGCTATTTCTGCCCCTGAGACTTCTAAGCCTCTGTAATGGCCACAATGTCATAGTTCCACATACTGCACAGGACCACTACCCCTCTCCTGCCTTTGTCATTGGTATCAACATGTACCACAACCTCTGGCTGCTCACCCTCCCCCTTCTGCAACCACTCAGAGACATCCTGGATCCTAGCACCTGGGAGGCAACACACTATTCTGGTGTCTCTTTCGCTATCACAGAATCTCCTATCTGCCCCTGACTATTGAGTCCCCTAGGGCTATTGGTTCACCTAACTTTGCCCTATCCTCCTGAGGCTCAGCGCCACCCACAGTGCTATTGGTCTGGCTGCTGCTGCCTTGCCCCGATAGGTCATTGTACGTGGCTTATCAGTGGCATCAATAGAGCTGTACGAACTAAATAAAAGTACAAAAGGGATAAGTGGAGCGGCCTTTGTCAGGAGTAGGCCAGTGGTGAGAGTAGAAGCGACAAGCTTTGGCTCAAAAGAGCCTTCGTCTCGGAGGAGGCATCGGCTCTGTGTAAAGTGTTTGTTAGGGTTTCCTTTTTGTTTTTTCCCCTCTCTTACTGTACCATTTAAATGGCTGTGGTGTGTTCTTCATGTTGGAGAATTGAGAGTTCCAGAGTCTCCTGGGGAACTACATCTGCATGAAGTGCATCCGGTGATGGGGTTACAGGCACCAAGCATGGGTCCGTGGTGCAGGAGGGAAAGGGAGAAAAGAAGGGAGTGGTACTGATAGGCAACTAGATTGTCAGTGGGGCAGTCAGAAGATTCTTTGGTCATGAACGGGACACCCCAATGGTATATTGCCTCCCAGGTGCCAGGGCCAGGGATGTCTCAGATCACGTCCACAATATTTTGGAAAGGAAGGGGGAGCAGCCAGATATCTTGGTTCATATTGATACCAATAACATAGGAAGAAAAAACAATGAGGTCCTGAAAAGAGAATTTAGAGAGCTAGGTAGAAAGCTGAGAAGCAGGACCTCCTGGGTAGTAATTTCTGGATTGCTGTTTGTGCCATGTGCTATGAGAGTAGAAACAGGATGTTTTGGCATATAAATTTGTGGCTGAGAAGCTGGTGCAGGGGGCAGGGCTTCAGGTTCTTGGATAATTGGGATCTCTTCTGGGGGAGGTGTGACCTGTTCAAAAGTGATGGGTTGCATCTGAACCCAAGGGGGACCAATATGGGCAGGTTTGTTAGAGATATTGGGGTGGGTTAAAAATAGTTTGGAAGTGGGGTGGGAACTGGAGTGAAGGGACTCAGGGTAGGACAGATAGTAAAAAAGTAAAGATAGTGTGCAGTCAGACTGTCAGGAAGGGCAGGCAGGTGATGGGACATAGTCGCAGCCAATAGGCTGAGTATCAAAACATTAGGGATGCAGAAACAGAAATGATAGCAAATATGGTACTCAAGGTGTTGTATTAAATGTCCGTAGTATAAGAAATAAGGTGGATGATCTTGTTGCAATATTAGAGATTGCCAGGCATGATGTTGTGGCATCACTGAATCATGACTGAAGGATGGTTGTAGTTGGGAGCTGAATTCCCAGGGTTACACATTATATCAGAGGGATAGGAAGGTAGGCAGAGGGGGTTGTGTGGCTCCACTGATAGAGAATGTCATCAAATCTGTAGAAAGATGTGACATAGAAGATGTCATGGAAGATGTTGAAACCTTGTGGGTTGAGTTAAAAAACTGCAAGGGAATAAGGACGTTGATACACAGGCCTGCCAACAGTGCTTGGGAGGTGGACCACAGATTACAACAGGAAATAGAAAGGTGTGTCAAAAGGGCAATGTTATGGTAGTCATGGGAGATTTCAACATGCAGGTCAATTGGGAAATTCAGTTGGGTAATGGGTCTCAAGAGAGTGAGTTTGTTGAATGCCTAAGAGGTAGCTTTTTAGAGCAGTTTGTCATTGACCCTACCAGGGGATCAGCTATACTGGATTGGGTGTTATGTAATGAACCAGAGGCGATTAGGGAGCTTAAGGTAAAAGAATCCTTAGGAACCAGTGATCACAATATGATTGAGTTCAACTTGAAATTTGATAGGGAGGAAGTAAAGTCTGATGTAGCAATATTTCAGTGGAGTAAGGGAAACTACAGAGGTATGAGAGAGGAGTTGGTCAGAGTAAATTAGAAGGAGCTGCTGGCAGGGATGTCAGCAGAGCAGCAATGGTGTGGGTTTCTAGGAAAAATGAGGAAGGCGCAGAACACGTGTATTCCAGAAATGAAGAAATACTCAAATGGTAAAATAGTACAACCGTAGCTGACAAGGGAAGTCAAAGCTAATGTAAAAGCAAAGGAAAGGGAGTACAACAAAGCAAAAATTACTGGGAAGATAGAGGATTGGGAAGATTTTAAAAACTTACAGAGGGCAATTTAAGAAATTATTAGAAGGGAAAAGATGAAATATGAAAGCAAGCCGGCAAATAATATCAAAGTGAATAGTAAAATTTTTTTCAAGTATGTTAAAAATAAAAGAGAAATGAGAGTGGATATAGGACCACTAGTAAATGAGGCAGGAGAAATAATAATGGGGGACAAGGAGATGGCTGATGAACTCAATGAGTATTTTGTATCAGTCTTCACTGTGGAGGACACCAGCAGTATGCCTGATGTTATAGTGTGTGAGGGAAAAGAAGTGGGTGCAGTTACTGTTACAATAGAGAAGGTGCTCAAAAAACTGAAAGACCTAAAGGTACGTAAGTCACCTGGACCAGATGATCTTCATCCTAGGGTTCTGAAAGAGGTAGTATTAGAGATTGTGGTGGCATTAGAAGTGATCTTTCAGAAATCATTGGACTCTGGCATGGTGCCAGAGGACTGGAAAATTGCAAATGTCACTCCACTCTTTAAGAAAGGAGGAAGGCAGCAGAAAGGAAATTATAGACCAGTTAGCCTGATTCAGGGGTTCAGAATCAGGTTTATTATCAGCAGCATATGTCATGAAATTTGTCAGCTTAGCAGCAGCAGTTCAATGCAATACGTAGTACAGAAGAAAACAATAAAATAATAATAATAAATAAATCAATTACAGTATACGTATGTAGCCCCCCCCCCCAGCCACCCTCAGGATCGCTCGGCTCGCTGTCGTCTAGGGAAACAGCCCTCGGCCCCGCCAAACTGGGTAATAGTTTGTGTGGATGCCGTGTGAGGTACCCCACCCCGCCCAAAAAGCAGACAATACACCAGATGCAATTAAATAATTTACAGTTTATAGATATTACTGGAACTATATAATTAACAGAGATAAAATATAAAAGGCGCCACACTTATCAAAGTTCAATCTCTTAGTGCACAAAACAGTTGGAGCTGTTACGTACCCCGTAACTGGGTTGCCAAACCAGCAGAAATGGATCACTCAGTTGGAGTCTGGAGTACTAGAGCTAAGAAAGTTTTATTAAAGAAACAAGCAACACAGTAATTGAAAGGATAATACATGCAACAGTCCAGTGATGATAAACACACATGTGCACAGAATTAAGATAACAGCATCAATCAAGCTCTATCGTTGTCTAGGGGTAAATGACCAAATTTCAAAGTGACTCAAAGTTCAGTCCAGTTTAGTAGTTCAGTTCGCAGTAATCGTTGCCATGGCGATGGACAACGTGGGGGGAGAGAGAGAGAGAGAACAGGAACAACTGATCATTCAGACACGGCTTCACTCACAGACCGGCGATATGGCTCACAAGTAGTTTTTGGGCAGGTCCTTGGTGATGTCACCTGAGGTCACCGACTGTGACCCCTCCTCCAGATGCGGTCGATCCTCTGCAGTGAACCCGGCACCCAGGCAAGGGCGGACACACACCGGATTCCCGCTCATCGTACCTTTCCACCCTGGCCGTTGTCTGATACTTCCCACTGACTCGTGAGAGGCGTACCGCTTCCAGGGTCTTGTTACCTCGGGTGGCGTGTGTGTGTCTTAGCGAACCTGTCCCTTTTTATCCCCCTGCTGGGGTATCGCCTGTCCATCACTTCAAACAGTTCAAGGTTCAAAGGGGGGAGCCGCTCCAGACAGCTCTCTCTCCCCCGTCCCTTCATTACACATCTCCAGATGCTGTTTCATTGTGTCCCTTATCCCTCTCTTGAAGACAGGTGGCAGACCAACTGCTGATCACACAGGACAGCTAACATCTTATCTATGTGTATTCGTCACAGAGCTCAAGGACCTTCTTCTTCACCCTGCGACCCCTCGGACCACTTCGACCGGCCGCCTGGGACCAACAACGGTGGTCGACCCCGTTAGCGGACATCACAGCACTTCATCCATCCTCTGTCACACTCTCCCGCCTTCTCCCCCAAAACCCCACGCATACAGTATCTTCAAATACACCAAAACCATAACAACTATCCCAATTGGTTAATAGCACTCTCTTATCACACTCTAAACAAAACAAGCTGCTAGCGCAAACTTTCTCGGCATTTAACGCAACAAAGCCGCATTCCCCAGATTAACATAAAAAAGACGCCATTTTAATTAGCCTCTGCAGTAACATAAAAATCGAAACCCCCTTACACTCTCCCCCCACCAAATAAAGTCATGTCGTCATGACTTCTAAATAACTCGCCAACCAGTCCTGCAGACACACAACACACACATACACAGATACACACAGTGACTGTGCTTCCCAAACAGTGGACCTTACTCCAGTCCCACGAGCGCTACATAGGCCAACCTATCTGGGAGCTTCTTAACCCTCCAAGACCGCCGTATCCCCTCACCTAAACCCAAAAGGCTCAGACACTGCTAGGGATACCTCGGGCATGCTTGCCAACTGCTCTCTCACTCAGGCCACCATTACAACTCAGAGCCCCCTGTCCTGGGTCCGGGGCCCCGCCTTTCCTCCTTCCTGATCCTGCCGTAACTCAGACTGCCCACAGCTAGACCTCCCCACTACACCTGACTCAGTGGGAGAAGGGCCAAAAGTCCCTTCCTCAATCACGGGGAAGTTAGCGAAAGGCAGCATGTACCACATATGCAGCACATCATCCTTCGAATCCGTATCCTTCCTCATTCCCTCGATCGGTAGCTGCTGTTTAAGTTTCTCCAGACTGAAACATTTAGCCGGGGCTACCCCTTCAGCCTCCTGCAGTCGAGACGTCAGCTTCTTCGGGGACTCCTTCAACTCTCGCCACAGCCTCCGCAGTTCTGACTCAGGGTTCCTGGCCATCTCAATCTGGGACGCAGTTACCCCACCAGCTTCTTCCACCCTGACCTGAAAAGCAGCAGTAAAAGAATGTTCAGCCTCCGGTTGTTTCTTCCTGATGACGTCTTCCAGGTCAACTTTCAATTTTTCCACTTCATTTAAACTCGCGATAGTCACCTTCAGGTTCCTTTCAAGCATCCGCCTCCCTTTTCCGAGATTTGTCCTCCATTTTTTCACCTCCTCAGGAGTGTAGTCAAACTCCCCTCCCTGTGCTCTCGGTTTTCTGTTGATCTTAGTCAGAACACTTCCATGATCTTCTCCAACTTGTAAGTCTTCCAATCTTTTCTGAATCGACGTCTTGAGTTTCTGCTGATCCCTTTGAAGGTGGGTCATTGTTTCTTCTCACTGGATTAATTCATCAGTATATGACCGCAGTGCGGTGCAAATCTCCTCTCTCCCCTGTGTCTCATTCAGATTGACGACCTGGGTTTCCATCCCCCGGTCCACCACCGTTCGTCCCAACACCAGGAAGTTCAACTGGTATGTCGGGTCATTTTCCTCACATTGCACCAAACTCCTCCGGCCAAAAACTCCTCCACATTTGACACTTCACTTCGGTCGCCCGGGCTCAGCCACTCACCTCGCCTCATAGTCCCCCCAGGCGAATCCAAGCTCTAGGCGGTCATCCACATACGTCAAACTCCACACACCTTCACTTCCCCCATGGTCTTCCTCATGCCCCACGGGAAGGATGCAGAGGCTCCGGATATGCCCTAGGGCACCTTTTCGGATTGGAAGAATCCTAGGGAACTAGTAACGGCCGTCTTTGGCTCGACAGCCGCACTCCTCGGGATCTGGCAACATCCACTTCTCAGATCCAGCACATTAAACCACGTCGCATAATCCTCACACACACTGCCTTCATCTTCCACACCACTAGGGTCCAGTGGCCGCGACCTCTCTCTCACCGAGGTGTCTTCAGTGGTCAACTCCCCTCCCTCGTGGTAGTTCGGAGCATCTACTAAGAGGGTCTCACCCTCAGCTACTTTCCCCAGGCCGTACCACCGCTGGGTCTCGTTTAAATTCAGTACCGGCTCAAGGCTGCTAAACACGTCCTCAGAAGCAACTCGACACGCTGGGTGCCCACACAATGCCTCCATGAACTCCAGGGTCATTAACCAATCATTGTCCTCTGGATAACTACTGGCACTGGTACCCAAAATCTCCGGTGCCCTTGCGATTGTCAAGGATAAATGCTTCAGACACCGGTTGTAAAACGAACTGTACAACAACTTGATCTGTGCCCCGGGGTCGAGGATAGCTTAGGCATCGCTTCCCTCTATTCATAACGACACCCTGGGGCGTGGCCCCTCTAAGCCTTCAGGAATAGGGTCTTTTCCTTTCGGAAGTTCATCAGTACGTTGCTGGGAACGTGCTCCCCCAGAGACCCCAAACCGTTCCCCCACTGGGCTTCCGCTAAGTTTCCCAACACCTCTCTGATTAGCTGAACAACTGAAGGAGGGGCTGATCCCTGAAATGATCCCCCTAGCGCTGGAAGCAATTTAGCCACCCTCCTAGCCAGAGAAGACACACTGAAAACTTTCCCCCCTCTTTAAAATAACTGACAGCTGTCACTACGGTGTAAGTGAACCTGACAGCTCTAATACCATCATCAGCCCGCCTACTCAAACTTTCAACCAATCCCTGTCGCTCTCCCTCAACTGAGCCTGCCACTCATCTAACAACTGAGAGATCCGCTCCGCCCACGTCTCGTACGCCTCCGTCCCTCTTGCGGTGGACACTATCCCAAGTGCCAGGCGGAGCCTGCCAGAGCTAGAACATTTATTCGCAGACCCTACCTACAAATCAGACCACTCTTTCCTCTCTCTCCCAACCGCTTGGGCAGCTCCGAGTGCCACCTCCAACTCGTCAATGCTAGTCTGAACTCGAACAAAGACCTCACCCACAACGCATACAGCAATAACCAGCAAATAACCCACAGAGACACACATTACAGATTTAAACAGGGCACCCACACAGCATACCAGCAGACTCAATCCCGGACAAAGCCCACACAACGTAGCCCCCCGGCCACCCTCAAGGTCGCTCGGCTCGCTGTCGTCTAGGGAAACAGCCTCGGCCCTGCCAAACTGGATAATTCGTTTGTGTGGATGCTGTGTGAGGTACCCCACCCCACCCAAATAACAGACAATACACCAGATACAATTAAATGAATTACAGTTTATAGATATTACTGGAAATATATAATTAAAAGAGAATAAAATATAAAAGGAAAATAAAAGGCGCCACACTTATCAAAGTTCAATCTCTTTGTGCACAAAACAGTTGGAGCTCAAGGACCTTCTTCTTCACCCTGCGACTCCTCGCACCACCTCGACTGGCAGCCTGGGACCAACAACGGTGGTCGACCAGACGCTCCACCCTAGTTCGTCTCCGTCTCCTCGCCGAACACCCTCCTCGGGATCCGACCCCGTTAGCCGACATCACGGCACCTCATCCATCCACTGTCTCGCTCTCCCGCCTTCTCCCCCAAAACCCCACGCATACAGTATCTTCAAATATACCAAAACCATAACAACTATCCCAATTGGTTAATAGCACCCTCTTATCAGACTCTAAACCAAAACAAGCTGCTAGCGCAAACTTTCTCAGCGTTTAAAACAACAAAGCCGCATTCCCCACATTAACATAACAAAGACGCTATTTTGATTAGCCTTCGCCTTAACATAAAAGTCGAAACCCCCTTATACGTATATTGAATTGATTAAAATGCATGCAAAAAACAGAAATAATATATATTAAAAAAGTGAGGTAGTGTTCAAGGGTTCAATGTACATTTAGGAATTGCATGGCAGAGGGGAAAAAGCTGTTTCTGAATCGCTGAGTGTGTGCCTTCAGACTTCTATATCTCCTACCTGATGGTAACAGTGAGAAAAGGGAATGCCCTGGGTGCTGGGGGTCCTTAATAATGGACGCTGCCTTTCTGAGACACTGCTCCCTGAAGATGTCCTGCGTACTTTGTAGGCTAGTACCCAAGATGGTGCTGGCTAAGTTTACAACCCTCTGCAGCTTCTTTCGGTCCTGTGCAGTAGCCCCCTATACCAGAGTGTGATGTAGCCTGTCAGAATGCTCTCTACAGTACATCTATAGAAGTTTTTTAATGTATTTATTGACATACTAAGTCTCTTCAAACTCCTAATGAAGTATAGCTGCTGTCTTGCCTTCTTTATAACTACTTTGATATGTTGGGACCTGGTTAGCTTATGCCGAGCCACACAGTCATGTGTATATAGAGATTAGAGCAGTGGGCTAAGCACATGCCCCTGAGTTGTGCTAAATGTTGATCATCAGCGAGGAGGATATGTTATCACCAATCCACACAGACTGTGGTCTTCCGGTTAGGGAGTCAAGGATCCAATTACAGAGGGAGGTACAAAGGCCTAGGTTTTGCAACTTCTCAATCAGAATTGTGGGAATGATGGTATTAAATGCTGAGCTATAGTCGAGGAACAGCATCCTAATGTAGGTGTTTGTGTTGTCCAGGTGGTCTAAGGCCATGTGATGAGCCATTGAGATTACATCTGCCGTTGACCTATTGTGGCGATAGGCAAATTGCTATGGGTCCAGGTCCTTGCTGAGGCAGGAGTTCAGTCCAGTCATGACCAACCTCTCAAAGCATTTCATCACTGTCGATGAGAGTGCTGCCGGGCGATAGTCATTAGGGCAGCTCACATTATTCTTTTTAGGCACTGGTATAATTGTTGCCTTTTTGAAGCAAGTGGGAACTTCCGCCCATAGCAGTGAGAGGTTGAAAATGTCCTTAAATACTCCCGCCAGTTGGTTAGCACAAGTTTTCAGGGCCTTACCAGGTACTCCATCGGGACCTTCCACCTTGCGAGGGTTCACTCTCTTTAAAGACAGCCTAACATTGGCCTCTGAGACAGAGATTACAGGGTCATCAGGTGTAGCATGGAACTTCACAGCCGTAGTAGTGTTCTCCCTTTTACAGCAGGCATGGAAGGCATTGAGTTCATCTGGTAGTGAAGCATCGCTGCCATTCATGCTATCGGGTTTTGCTTTGTAGGAAGTCATGATTTTCAAGCCCTGCCAGAGTTGCTGCACATCTAATGTCTCCTCCAAACTTGTTTGAAATTGTCTCTTCGCCCTTGAAATTTCCCTCTGCAAATCATACCTGGTTTTCTGGTACAGGCCTGGGTTGCCAGACTTGAATGCTACAGATCTAGCCTTCAGCAGCGGACGTACCTCCTGGTTCATCTATAGCTTTTGTACAGTAAGCCTTAGTAGACACACACTCATCCACACAGGTTTTAATTAAGTCGGTAACAACTGCAGCATACTCATCCAGGTTCAAAGATGAATCCCTTCATACAGTCCAGTCCACCTATTAAAGCAGTCCTGTAGGGGCTCCTGTGCTTCCCTTGTCCAAACCTTTTTGGTCTTCACTACTGGTGCTGCAGTCTTCAGTCTCTGCCTATACTCAGGGAGTAGGAGTACAGCCAGATGATCAGACTTCCCGAAGTGAGGGTGTGGAATAGCACAGTAGGCATTCTTGATGGTGGTGTAACAATGGTCCAGTGTGTTGTTTCCTCTAGTATTGCAAGTGATCTGTTGAAGGTAATTGCTTCGTGATATTTTCAGACTGGCCTGGTTAAAATCCCCCAAAACAATGGTGAGGGCATTAGGTTTCGTGCATGTTGATCCCATTACTCAGATCATCTAAAGCCTGATTGATATTGGTCTGAGGTGGAATGTATACCGCTACCAAAATGATCCCGGAAATCTCCCGTGGTAGGTAAAAAGGACGGCACTTTACTGCTAGATATTCCAGGTCTGGTGAGCAGAATTGGGACAGCACTGATACATTTATGCACCAAGAAGAGTTGACCATGAGGCATACTCGGCCACCTCGCTTTTGAGAGATTCTATAGATCTGTCCTGACGGTGTATAGTAAACCCACCGATCTGAATCACTGCATCCAGTATTGAAGGAGTTAACCAGGATACCGTGAAACAAAGGACACACGAGGTCCTAATGTCCCTCTGACTCAGCACCCTAGCTCTCAGATCATCGATTTTATTCACCAGAGACTGCACATTTACCAGCAAGATAGTCTGTATTGGGAGTTTAAAACCCCATTTCCTTAAACACACTTGTATCCCTGATCTGCAATCGCGTTTCCTCCATGGAATCCTACGAGGATGCATCTGTCTACAATCAATATTGTTTCTGTCAATCTTAAGCAGTGATAGTTTGTTTAAATGCATTAAGATATCTTCGTTGACTGTACTGACTTTGGTAGCAGTTGAGCTTTTTAGCTGTATCAGGCTGAAACAAGAACATATAATCGTATCCATTGAGAGTTCTGCTGCTACACGAGTTGCCCCTAGGTGCCCCTGATGTGGTTGGGAAAATGTTAGAGATGATTGTTAAGAATGAGATGATGGACTACTTGGTGACACAGGACAAGATAGTACAAAGTTAGCATGGTTTCCTTCAGGGAAAATCCTGCCTGAAGAACTTGTTGGAATTCTTTGAGGAGATTACAAGTAGATAAAGGGGATGTTGTAGATTTTGTATATTTGGACTTTCAGAAGGCCTTTGACAATGTGCCACATATGAGGCTGCTTACCAAGCTAAGAGCCTATTGTATTACAGGAAAGTTACTAACATGGTTAGAGCATTAGCTGACTGGTAGGAGGCAGCGAGTGGGAATAAAAGGATCTTTTTCTGGTTGGCTGCTAGTGACTAGTGGTGTTCCGCAGGGGTCAGTGCTGGGACCACTTCTTTTTATGCTGTATATAAATGATTTACATGATGGAATAGATGGCTTTGTAGACAAGTTTGCAGATGATACAACGATTGGTGGAGGGGCAGGTAGTGTTGAGGAAACAGATAGGTTGCAGAAGGACTTATACAGATTAGGGGAATGGGCAAGAAGTGGCAAATGAAATACAATGTAGTAGAAATAAATGTGCGGGCTATTTTCTAAATGAGGAGAAAATCCAGGAATTTGAGATGCAGAGGGACTTGGGAGTCCTTGTGCAGAACACCCTGAAGGTTAACTTGGAGATTGAGTTGGTGGTGAAGAAGACAAATGCCACATTAGCATTCATTTCAAGAGGTCTAGAATACAAGAGCAGGGATGTGATGCTGAGGCTTTATGAGGTATTAGTGAGGCCTCACCTTGAGTACTGTGAACAGTTTTGGGCACCTCATCTTACAGAAGATGTGCTTCCATTGGAGAGGGTCCAGAGGAGGTTCACAAGGATGATTCTAGGAATGAAAGGGTTATCATATGAGGAACGATTGATGGTTCTGGGTCTGTACTTGCTGGAATTCAGAAGGATGAGGAGAGGATCTCATTGAAACTTTTTGAGTGTTGAAAGGCCTAGACAGAGTAGATGTGGAAAGGATGTTTCCCATGGTGGGAGAGTCTAGGACAGGACGGCATGGCCTCAGGATAGAGGAGCATCCATTTAAAACAGAGATGCGGAGAAATTTCTTTAGCCAAAGGGTGGCGCATTTGTGGAATTATTTGCCACATGCATCTGTGGAGGCCAGGTTGTTGGATGTATTCAAGGAAGAGATTGATAGGTTCTCGTTTGGACATGGCATCAAAGTTTACAGGGAGAGTTGAGGAGGAGGAAAAAAAAGGATCAGCCATGATTGAATGGTGATGCAGACTCGATGGGCCAGATGGCCTAATTCTGCTCCTATGTCTTATGGTCTTATGGTCTTCTTCTCCAGGAGGAGCATTCCACTGCCATATCTGTCATCCTGCTTGTACTGTACTATGGGCAACCAAGACCAAATCAACAATAAAGAAAGGAAAAATCTACCGTTCTTATTTGCTTCTTTGACCTCGGCCTCTTCTCGTCGAAGCCTTTGAGTCACAGCCTCTAAGTTCCCACTCTGACTATAGCCCCCACACCAATGATGGCTTCTCCGATGAGTTCTGCTTGATGTAGTATATGAATAATAAAATATAATCAAGCCGGTCCAACAAGTAATGAAGAAGGGAAACAGCATTTTGACCTTCATCGCAATTGGGTTGGAAGTTAAAAATAACAATTGCATTATGTGTCAGTGATGCTACACGACTTTTGCTCCCTTTATCTAAAAAAATATAGCAATTCACACAAGGAACACTAACCTCTGCAATAATAGGGTTGTCCAAAAGGAGAATCTAAATAATTTGTGCCTGCATTTCTTGGAATTTAGGGGAATAAGGGGTCACTGGTCATTCATAACTGAGGAATGTTGAAATTTCTTCTTGTGGAGGGTGGCAAATCTTTGGACTTTCCTGCTCTTGCGGGTGATAGAAGCTGTATCATAGAACATAGAACATGAAAAGGCCATTTGACAGACAATTTCAGTGTCAAACATGATGCCAAATGCATCTGCCTACACATGGTCCACATCTCTCCATTCCTTGCATATTCATATGCCTGTCCATTTTGCCTCTTGGTGTGTTATCCTGTCTAAGCTCATCGGAGTGGCCTCACTGGATAATCCCTCCAGAATCAAAACAGGGGGTAAGATTGCTATAATAATTGATATGGGATAGTGCTGGGAAGTGATGCTGAGGTACAGAAACAGCCAGAGAGGAAGCAGAGAGTTTGACTGCATAGAAATAGACCCTTTAGTCCATTGAGCCCACATCAACCATCCAGCAGCCACTTACACGAACCTTTCACCTCTAAATTCCACCACTCACTGACACATATGGCCATTTACTGTGGCCAATCGGCCTACACTCACAGATCATTTGGATGTGGAGGGAACTTGAACACAGTGTGAACGTACAGATTCTGCGCGTTTAAGGAATGGTGGAGTAGTCAGGAAGGGCCAAAGGACCCAGCCCTGCTCATTGTTGTAAGGCAGGGAAATGATCAGTCCAAGGGCTGACTTCCTATGTGGTGTACATTAGCTCTGTTCTGGGCATTGTTAAAGTTTGATTGGAAGCTAAACATGTCAGTGTACAGCACAGTGCCTACTGCCACCACCGGTTCCACAGATGATAGAAAACTCATGGGATGTTGGAGTTTATCTGCACAAGCTGTATACCTCATCTCTCGATAAACAGTGTGCTGGAATTCACATTTACCTTAACAAATTTAAGTGTGTCTGTAATCCAGCATTGACAACTCCCATGACAACAAGGACGTGGAAACAGAGAGAAAAGAAATACAGCAAGAAAGAGAAAATTCATTAAAAAGAGTTTTTTATTACTATATTTACAGTATTATTCATTAATAATCATAGCGTGGCAGTTAATGCGATGCTATTACTGCCCAGGGTGTTGGTGTTTGGAGTTCAATCCTGGCATCTGTCTAAGGAGTCTGCACTTTTTCTCCATGGAATGTGTGGCTTTTCTCTGGGTGCTTTGGTTTCCTCCCACAGTCCAAAGATGAACCAGTTAGTGGGTTAATGTTCATTGTGAATTGTCCTGTGATTACGATTAGGGTCACTTCCGGGGCACCTCGAGACAACTCGTGTGGCAGCAGAACTCTCAATGGATACAATTAAATGGTTAAATATTCTCCTTTCTCCTGATACAGCTAAAAAGCTCAACTGCTTCCAAGGTCAGTACAGTCAACAAAGATGTCTTAATGCGTTTAAACAAACTATCGCTGCTTAAATCTGATGGAAACAATGCCAATTGGGGACGATTTCTCGTAGGATTCCACGCAGGAAACATGGCTGCAGGTCAGGGGTACAAGTACGTTTAAGGAAATGAGGTTTTAAACTCACAATACCGACTATCTTGCTGTAAAATGTGCAGTCTCTGGTGAATAAAACCGATGATCTCAGAGCCAGGGTGCTGAATCAGAGGGACATTAGGACTACGTGTGTCCTTTGTTTCACTGCATCCTGGTTAATGCTTTCCGTACCGGATGCAGTGATCCAGGTTGACAGGTTTACTATACACGGTCAGGATAGATCGGTAGAGTCTCTCAAAAGCAGAGGTGGAGGAGTAATGCCTCATGGTCAACTCTCCTTGGTGTACAAATATATCAGTGCAGTCACAATTCTGCTCACCAGACCTGGAACATCTAGCAGTTAAGTATCGTCCTTTTTACTTACCGTGGGAGATTTCCTGGGTCATCCTGGTAGCGGTGTACATTCCACCTCAGGCCAATGTCAATCAGGCTTTAGATGATCTGAGCAATTGGATCAACATGCACCAAACAGCGCACCCTAACGCCTTCACCATCATTTTGGGGGATTTTAACCAGGCCAGTCTGAAAAAAATCACTAACCAATTACCATCAACAGATGGTAATTCAACAGTTGCAATACCAGAGGAAACAACACATTGGACCACTGTTACACCACCATCAAGAATGCCTACCGTGCGATTCCATGCCCTCACTTTGGGAAGTCTGATCACCTGGCTGTACTTCTACTCCCTGAGTATAGGCAAAGACTGAAGATGGTGGCACCAGTAGTGAGGACCAAGAAGGTTTGGACAAGGGAAGCACGGGAGCGCCTACAGGACTGCTTTAAATTGGTGGACTGGACCATATTCAGGGATTCATCTTCGAACCAGGATGAGTATGCTGCAGTTGTTACCAACTTCATTAAAACCTGTGTGTCTACAACAACTTACTGTACATTTCCAAAGCAAAAGCCGTGGATGAACCAGGAGGTACATGGTCTGCTGAAGGGTAGATCTGTGGCATTCAAGTCTGGCGACCCAGGTCTGCACCAGAAAACCAGGTACGATTTGCAGAGGGCAATTTCAAGGGTGAAGAGACAATTTTCAACAAGGTTGGAGGCAACATCAGATGTTCAACAACTCTGACAGAGACCTACAAAGCGAAGTCCAATAGCATGAATGGCAGCAATGCTTCACTACCAGATGAACTCAAGACCTATGTCAGGATGTTGTGTATCGACTATAGCTCAGCATTTAATACCATCATTCCCATAATCCTGATTGAGAAGCTGCAGAACCTGGGCCTCTGTACCTCCCTCTGTAATTGGATCCTCAGCTTCCTAACTGGAAGACCACAGTCTGTACGGATTAGTGATAAAATCTCCTCCTCACTGATGATCAACTCTGGTGCACCTCAGGGGTGTGTGCTTAGCCCACTGCTCTACTCTTTATATACCCAGGACTGTGTGGCTAGTCATACCATCTACTAGTTTGCTGATGATACACCCATCATTGGTAGAATCTCAGATGGTGACAAGAGGGTGTACAGGAGCGAGATATGCCAACTAGTGGAGTGGTGTCACAGCAACAACCTGGCACTCAACGTCAGTAAGACAAAAGAGCTGATTGTGGATTTCAGGAAGGATAAGACAAAGGAACACATACCAATCCTCATAGAGGGATCAGAAGTGGAGAGAGTGAGCAGCTTCAAGTTCCTGGGTGTCAAGATCTCTGAGGATCTAATCTGGTCCCAACATATCAAGGAAGGCAAGACAGCACCTATACTTCATTAGGAGTCTGAAGTGATTTGGTATGTCAATAAATATACTCAAACATTTCTATAGATGTACCGTGGAGAGCATTCTGACAGGCTGCATCACTGTCTGGTGTGGGGGAGGGGGGCTCTGAACAGGACTGAAAGGAGTTGCAGAGAGTGGTAAATTTAGTTGGCTCCATCTTGGGTATGAGCCTACAAAGTACTCAGGACATCTTCAAGGAGCAATGTCTCAGAAAGGCAGCATCCATTATTAAGGACCCCCAGCACCCAGGGCATGCCCTTTTCTCACTGTTACCATCAGGTAGGAGGTACAGAAGCCTGAAGGCACACACTCAGCGATTCAGAAACAGCTTCTTCCCCTCTGCCATCCATTTCCTGAATGGACATTGAACCTGTGAACACTACCTCACTTTTTAATATCTAGTTATTTCTGGTTTTTGCACAATTTGCATCTATTCAACATACGTATGCTGTAAATTTATTTATTTATTTATTAATATTATTTATTTCTTCTTCTATATTATGTATTACATTGAACTATTGCTGCTAAGTTAACAAATTTCACAACATACGACGGTGATAATAAACCTGATTCTGATTCTAAATTGTGGGTTGTTGGGGTTGCTGGGCAGTGTGGTTTGAGGGACTGGAAGGGCCTCTAAATGAATAAATAAATAGCTTTACTCTCTTGACAGTGTTTGTAACTTACAGTGTCATCAGTCAAATTAATTTCTAATCTGCACTTATTTTTCAATACCCCCTCATGAATTGCGGCAGAGAAACTATGATAGTTGATGGACTAGGATCAGAACTTAGGCAGGTGCAATCAGACTATTGGCTGTTTCAATTTTATTAAGAGAAGGAAAGCATCTAATACTGTCCTTCCATTTCTAAGGAGAAAACCATGGTTTTATTAAAAACTTAATCATTGTGGCATCCTTGCTGCAAACGTCAAAAAAATACTTGGAATTGAAACAGGAATGCCTAGTAATCTGCCGTTTGTAATGGGTAGATCAATAAAATGGTACCTTCTAGTTGTAAAGCAATACCAGAACTTGTAGTACAAGCATAACTTGCACTTATTAAAAGTACTCTTTCCAACATTCTTAATTGCTTATACTGTATAAAATGTCCTGGATTTAATCAGAGGGGCAATCAGCAAATGTGAGCCACTAATTAAAATGGGATTAACTGTTCAGTTAACTGCCAATGTAAACTGCTATAATCATTAGTTACAATACAATAAATTAATAAGCTTTTCGAAGTGTTTTGTTCCTAAATAGTTTCTTCTGCATCTTAAAGTTTTTGAAGACAAAATGAAATACTTCTCCCTTCTGCCAAACTGAGATCCAAAGAGAATTCTGCAATAAACGCAAACATGAGGAAATCTGCAGATGCTGGAATTTCAAGCAACATATACAAAAGTTGCTAGTGAACGCAGCAGGCCAGGCAGCATCTCTAGGAAGAGGTACATTTGACGTTTCGGGCCGAGACCCTTCATCAGGACTAACTGAAAGAAGAGCTAGTAAGAGATTTGAAAGTGGGAGGGGGAGGGAGAGATCCGAAATGATAGGAAAAGACAGGAGGGGGAGGGATAGAGCCAAGAGCTGGACAGGTGATTGGCAAAAGGGATATGAGAGGATCATGGGACAGGAGGCCCAGGGAGAAGGAAAAGGGGGAGGGGGGAAACCCAGAGGATGGGTAAGGGGTATAGTCGGAGGGACAGAGGGAGAAAAAGGAGAGAGAGAGAAAGAATGTGCGTATATAAATAAATAACGGATGGGGTACGAGGGGGAGGTGGGGCATTAGTGGAAGTTTGAGAAGTCAATGTTCATGCCATCAGGTTGGAGGCTACCCAGACGGAATATAAGGTGTTGTTCCTCCAACCTGAGTGTGGCTTCTCCCCCTCCCACTTTCAAATCTCTAACTAAATCTTCTTTCAGATAGTCCTGATGAAGAGTCTCGGCCTGAAAGGTCCACTGTACTTCTTCCTAGAGATGCTGCCTGGCCTGCTGCGTTCACTAGCAACTTTTATGTGTGTTTTTCTGAAATAAAACTGTATTATAACTAGGTTTAAGAAATTGCCAGATTATGGTTGTAGAAGGGTCATATTCTGTATGGAGGTCGGTGACCAGTGGTGTGCCTCAGGGATCTGTTCTGGGACCCTTACTCTTCGTGATTTTTATAAATGACCTGGATGAGGAAGTGGAGGGAAGGGTTAGTAAGTTTGCTGATAATACAAAGGTTGGAGGTGTTGTGGATAGTGTGGCGGGCTGTCAGAGGTTACAGTGGGACATTGATAGGATGCAAATCTGGGCTGAGAAGTGGCAGATGGAGTTCAACCCAGATAAGTGTGAGGTGGTTCATTTTGGTAGGTCAAATATGATGGCAGAATATAGTATTAATGGTAAGACTCTTGGTAGTATGGAGGATCAGAGGGATCTTGGGGTCCGAATCCATAGGATGCTCAAAGCAGCTGCGCAGGTTGACTCTGTGGTTAAGAAGGCGTACGGTGTATTGGCCTTCATTAATTGTGGACTTGAATTTAGGAGCTGAGAGGTAATGTTGCAGCTATATAGGATCCTGGTCAGACCCCACCTGGAGTACTGTGCTCAATTCTGGTCACCTCACTACAGGAAGGTTGTGGAAGCCATAGAAAGGGTGCAGAGGAGATTTACAAGGATGTTGCCTGGATTGGGGAGCATGCCTTATGAAGACAGGTTGAGTGAACTTGGAGCGACGGAAGATGAGATGTGACCTGATAGAGGTGTACAAGATGATAAGAGGCATTGATCATGTGGAGAGTCAGAGGCTTTTTCCCAGGGATGAAATGGTTGCCACAAGAGGACACAGGTTTCAGGTGCTGGGGAGTAGATACAGAGGAGATGTCGGGGTAAGTTTTTTACTCAGAGAGTGGTGAGTTCATGGAATGGGCTGCTGGCAGCGGTGGTGGAGGTGGATACAATAGGGTCTTTTAAGAGACTTTTGGATAGGTACATGGAGCTCAGAAGAATAGAGGGCTATGGGTAAGCCTAGTAATTTCTAAGGTAGGGACATGTTCAGCATAACTTTGAGGGCCAAAGGGCCTGTATTGTGCTGTAGGTTTTCTATGTTCTATGTTCTATGTTGTATTAAAGTCTGATAAAATAAATTCCAACTGAGTGTAAGAATTATCAATCATTGTGAGGCTACAGATGTTTATTTATATAGAAACATAGAAACATAGAAAATAGGTGCAGGAGTAGGCCATTCAGCCCTTCGAGCCTGCACTGCCATTTATTATGATCATGGCTGATCATCCAACTCAGAACCCCGCCCCAGCCTTCCCTCCATACCTGCTGACCCCTGTAGCCACAAGGGCCATATCTAACTCCCTCTTAAACATAGCCAATGAACTGGCCTCAACAGTTTGCTGTGGCAGAGAATTCCACAGATTCACCACTCTCTGTGTGAAGAAGTTTTCCCTAATCTCGGTCCTAAATGGCTTCCCCTCTATCCTCAAACTGTGACCCCTTCTGGACTTCCCCAACATCGGGAACAATCTTCCTGCATCTAGCCTGTCCAATCCCTTTAGGATCTTATACATTTCAATCAGATCCCCCCTCAATCTTCTAAATTCCAACGAGTACAAGCCCAGTTCATCCAGTCTTTCTTCATATGAAAGTCCTGCCATCCCAGGAATCAATCTGGTGAACCTTCTTTGAACTCCCTCTATGGCAAAGATATCTTTCCTCAGATTAGGGGACCAAAACTGCACACAATACTCCAGGTGTGGTCTCACCAAGGCCTTGTACAACTGCAGTAGTACCTCCCTGCTCCTGTACTCGAATCCTCTCGCTATAAATGCCAGCATATCATTCGCCTTTTTCACTGCCTGCTGTACCTGCATGCCCATTTTCAATGACTGGTGTATAATGACACCCAGGTCTCGTTGCACCTCCCCTTTTCCTAATCGGCCACCATTCAGATAATAATCTGTTTTCCTATTTTTGCCACCAAAGTGGATAACTTCACATTTATCCACATTAAATTGCATCTGCCATGAGTTTGCCCACTCACCCAACCTATCCAAGTCACTCTGCATCCTCTTAGCATCCTCCTCACTGCTAACACTGCCACCCAGCTTTGTGTCATCCGCAAACTTGGAGATGCTGCATTTAATTCCCTCATCCAAGTCATTAATATATATTGTAAACACCTGGGGTCCCAGCACTGAGCCTTGCGGTACCCCACTAGTCACCGCCTGCCATTCTGAAAAAGTCCCGTTTATTCCCACTCTTTGCTTCCTGTCTGCTAACCAATTCTCCACCCACACCAATACCTTACCCCCAATACCGTGTGCTTTAAGTTTGCACACTAATCTCCTGTGTGGGACCTTGTCAAAAGCCTTTTGAAAATCCAAATATACCACATCCACTGGTTCTCCCCTATCCACTCTACTAGTTACATCCTCAAAAAATTCTATGAGATTCGTCAGACATGATTTTCCTTTCACAAATCCATGCTGACTTTGTCCGATCATTTCACCGCTTTCCAAATGTGCTGTTATCACATCCTTGATAACTGACTCCAGCAGTTTCCCCACCACCGACGTTAGGCTAACCGGTCTATAATTCCCCGGTTTCTCTCTCCCTCCTTTTTTAAAAAGTGGGGTTACATTAGCCACCCTCCAATCCTCAGGAACTAGTCCAGAATCTAACGAGTTTTGAAAAATTATCACTAATGCATCCACTATTTCTTGGGCTACTTCCTTAAGCACTCTAGGATGCAGACCATCTGGCCCTGGGGATTTATCTGCCTTCAATCCCTTCAATTTACCTAACACCACTTCCCTACTAACATGTATTTCACTCAGTTCCTCCATCTCACTGGACCCTCTGTCCCTTACTATTTCTGGAAGATTATTTATGTCCTCCTTAGTGAAGACAGAACCAAAGTAATTATTCAATTGGTCTGCCATGTCCTTGCTCCCCATAATCAATTCACCTGTTTCTGTCTGCAGGGGACCTACATTTGTCTTTACCAGTCTTTTCTTTTTTACATATCTATAAAAGCTTTTACAGTCCGTTTTTATGTTCCCCGCCAGTTTTCTCTCATAATCTTTTTTCCCCTTCCTAATTAAGCCCTTTGTCCTCCTCTGCTGAACTCTGAATTTCTCCCAGTCCTCAGGTGAGCCACTTTCTCTGGCTAATTTGTATGCTACTTCTTTGGAATTAATACTATCCCTAATTTCTCTTGTCAGCCACGGTTGCACTACCTTCCTTGATTTATTCTTTTGCCAAACTGGGATGAACAATTGTTGTAGTTCATCCATGCAACCTTTAAATGCTTGCCATTGCATATCCACCGTCAATCCTTTAAGTGTCATTTGCCAGTCTATCTTAGCTAATTCACGTTTCATACCTTCAAAGTTACCTCTCTTTAAGTTCAGAACCTTTGTTTCTGAATTAACTATGTCACTCTCCATATTAATGAAGAATTCCACCATATTATGGTCACTCTTACCCAAGGGGCCTCTCACGACAAGATCGCTAATTAACCCTTCCTCATTGCTCAAAACCCAGTCCAGAATAGCCTGCTCTCTAGTTGGTTCCTCGACATGTTGGTTCAAAAAACCATCCTGCATACATTCCAAGAAATCCTCTTCCTCAGCACCTTTACCAATTTGGTTCACCCAGTCTACATGTAGATTGAAGTCACCCATTATAACTGCTGTTCCTTTATTGCACACATTTCTAATTTCCTGTTTAATACCATCTCCAACCTCACTACTACTGTTAGGTGGCCTGTCCACAACTCCCACCAGCGTCTTCTGCCCCTTAGTGTTACGCAGCTCTACCCATATCGATTCCACATCTTCCTGGCTTATGTCCTTCCTTTCTATTGCGTTAATCTCTTCTTTAACCAGCAACGCCACCCCACCTCCCCTTCCTTCATGTCTATCCCTCCTGAATATTGAATATCCCTGAACGTTGAGCTCCCATCCCTGGTCACCCTGGAGCCATGTCTCTGTGATCCCAACTATATCATAATCATTAATAACAATCTGCACTTTCAATTCATCCACCTTATTACGAATGCTCCTTGCATTGACACATAAAGCCTTCAGGCACTCTTTTACAACTCTCTTAGCTCTTATACAATTATGTTGAAAAGTGGCCCTTTTTAATGCTTGCCCTGGATTTGTCGGCCTGCCACTTTTACTTTTCTCCTTTGTACTTTTTGCTTCTACCCTCACTTTACACCCCTCTGTCTCTCTGCACTGGTTCCCATCCCTCTGTTGTGAACTAACCTCCTCACGCCTAGCCTCTTTAATTTGATTCCCACCCCCCAACCATTCTAGTTTAAAGTCACCTCGGTAGCCCCCGCTAATCTCCCTGCCAGGATATTGGTCCCCCTAGGATTCAAGTGTAACCCGTCCTTTTCGTACAGGTCACGCCTGCGCCAAAAGAGGTCCCAATGATCCAAAAACTTGAATCCCTGCCCCCTGCTCCAATCCCTCAGCCACGCATTTATCCTCCACCTCATCGCATTCCTACTCTCACTGTCGCGTGGCACAGGCAGTAATCCCGAGATTACTACTTTTGCGGTCCTTTTTCTCAACTCCCTTCCTAGCTCCCTATATTCTCCTTTCAGGACCTCATCCCTTTTTCTACCTATGTCATTGGTACCTATATGTACCACGACCTCTGGCTCCTCACCCTCCCACTTCAGGATATCTTGGACACGATCAGAAATATCCCGGACCCTGGCACCAGGAAGGCAAACTACCATCCGGGTCTCTGGACTGCATCCACAGAATCGCCTATCTGACCCCCTTACTATCGAGTCCCCTATCACAACTGCCCTCCTCTTCCTTGCCCTACCCTTCTGAGCTACAGGGCCAGACTCTGTGCCGAAGGCACGGCCACTGTCGCTTCCCCCGGGTAAGCTGTCCCCCCCAACAGTACTCAAACAGGAGTACCAATTGTTAAGGGGCACAGCCACTGGGGTACTCCCCATCACCTGACTTTTCCCCTTCCCCCTCCTAACCGTGACCCACTTGTCTGCCTCTCGTGGCCCTGGCGTGACCACCTGCCTTCCACTCCTCTCTATCACCTCCTCGCTCTCCCTGACCAGATGAAGGTCATCGAGCTGCAGCTCCAGTTCCGTAACGCGGTCCCTTAGGAGCTGCATCTCGATGCACTTGGCGCAGATGTAGACGTCCGGGAGGCTTGGAGACTCCAGGGCCTCCCACATCCGACACCGAGAACAGCAAACTGCCCTCACAGTCATAATGCCCCTCTCCTCAAATAGCAACAGAAAATGAATGTCAAACCTTCCTCGCCTCGCCCGCTTCTGCCTAAGCCCGGTGAGCCGAAGCCCTTAAGTCTTCACTCTGCTCCCGGCTCACTCCGCCGCCCGCAAACTACGCTGCCCGCTCTATGAGGCTTTGTTCCTTTTAAATCTGCCGCGCTGCACTGCCCGACATCACACGCCTGCGCAGTCCCGCCTCTCAGAAAGCCGTTGGAGAAAAAAAATAACGAAAATTTCAAAAATTTCTTTCTCGGCACTCCCACTCAGACTCTCAGACTCCTTCTTCGAATATGATGAAATGTATTCATTTATCTTAAAAAATCTCACTTGTATATGTACCTCAATAGGCCTATGCAAGCTTGGTCTTAAGAGCAGCCTCATAATTAAACTGAAAAAGTTATTGGATCTGTGAAAGGAATGCTTTGGGTGTCACAGAGTTGGATAACTAGAGTGATTTATAGCTGAAATACAAATGTACATGAATGGTACTCCATAATATTAGTGAGCCATACAACAATGACCAAGGCTGTATCATCTTAACCTGGTGACAAATCAGTTAATGGAAAGAAGAGCTAATTAATGTAAAAATGATCAACGTTATAAGAGAAATTCTATATAGAGAAATATTAGATTTATTCTGAATGTTGATGGAAGTCTTGTATTTGTATGTGGATCTTGGATCTCTAGCATCTTTACTGTCCAAATTCTATACAAGTTTAGCTCAATGGCCACACACATTTTCTTTGGGTGGTAATCTTTAATATATTTTGTGCATTTGTCACATTCTTTGGTGAAATCAGCAACTTGGAACTAACCAAGAATTTAACACTGTGGATCAGGTTGACTGGGACACATTGGGACCATTACATTTTGACCCAATTAAGCAGCTGCCCCAATTAGTCAATTTTTTCATGGAAATAGTTAAAAAGGTACAGTACAAAAAAGACCAACTACCATTTAACTGAGTAATAAATTATGTTTTCTATATGAAATAGAGAATAAATTAGAACATTCCCAAGACCAGTATAGTACTAAGGTACTCTATATTGGTTCCTAATAGTTATCAACAGAGGAATTCATCCGATGTACCAAGCCATGTTCTTTTGATGGACAGACAGATTCAGCACAGACACCTAGTGCTCTACAATTACATCTTCCAAATCTTCATTTTCATTGTAACATTCAAGATGATTGTTGATACCTTCAAATTCATTGTGGTTGCCAGCTTTCTGAAGTAATGAAATCAATTCATTTTCATTCCCAAATGTTTTTGGCATCTGCGAGCCTGAATCTTTGAAACTGGAGTGAGCAAAACTGTTCTGAATTATCTTATTGTTTATTTCTTGTCAACTATCAGTGACAAAAATCACTGCTATCTGAGCACGAATACACGCAGCTGTTGCTATTTGAAAACTGTTTGCTCTAAGCACTGTGTGGTGTTGAACAGCCATGCAAATGCATGTGACAGTAGCTAGTTAGAAACCATTCGGCAAGTCTCCTGTTCTAATTAAATGGCATAATGTCCCAAATAAACAGAGGGACTCCAGGCTAGTTTCTTGATTATTTTTTGTTCTTTAAGATTTGTTCCAAATAAGTAGCTTCGCTGATTAATTAAAGCCTTCAAAGGAGAAATTTTGAGGGTGCAGAGTTTGTATGTTCCTGTCAGAATTAAAGGCAAAGTGAATAGGAATAAGGAACCTTGGTTCTCAAGGGATATTGCAACTCTGATAAAGAAGAAGAGGGAGTTGTATGACATGTATAGGAAACAGGGAGTAAATAAGGTGCTTGAGGAATATAAGAAGTGCAAGAAAATACTTAAGAAAGAAATCAGGAGGGCTAAAAGAAGACATGAGGTTTACTTGGCAGTCAAAGTGAAGGATAATCCAAAGAGCTTTTACAGGTATATTAAGAGCAAAAGGATTGTAAGGGATAAAATTGGTCCTCTTGAAGGTCAGAGTGGTCGGCTATGTGCGGAACCAAAGGAAATGGGGGAGATCTTAAATAGGATTTTTGCGTCTGTATTTACTAAGGAAACTGGCATGAAGTCTATGGAGTTAAGGGAAACAAGTAGTGAGATCATGGAAACTGTACAGATTGAAAAGGAGGATGTGCTTGCTGTCTTGAGGAAAATTAAAGTGGATAAATCCCCGGGACCTGAAAGGGTGTTCCCTCGGACATTGAAGGAGACTAGTGTTGAAATTGCGGGGGTCCTGGCAGAAATATTTAAAATATTGCTGTCTACAGGTGAGGTGCCGGAGGATTGGAGAGTGGCTCATGTTGTTCTGTTGTTTAAAAAAGGATCGAAAAGTAATCCGGGAAATTATAGGCCGTTAAATTTAACATTGGTAGTAGGTAAGTTATTGGAGGGAGTACTAAGGGACAGAATCTACAAGCATTTGGATAGACAGGGACTTATTAGGGAGAGTCAACATGGCTTTGTGCGTGGTAGGTCATGTTTGACCAATCTCTTGGAGTTTTTCGATGAGGTTACCAGGAAAGTGGATGAAGGGAAGGCAGTGGATATTGTCTACACGGACTTCAGTAAGGCCTTTGACAAGGTCCCGCATGGGAGATTAGTTAGGAAAATTCATTCGCTAGGTATACATGGAGAGGTGGTAAATTGGATTAAGCATTAGCTCAATGGTAGAAGCCAAAGAGTGTTAGTAGAGAATTGCTTCTCTGAGTGGAGGCCTGTGACTAGTGGTGTGCTACAGGGATCAGTGCTGGGTCCATTGTTATTTGTCATCTATATCAATGATCTGGATGATAATGTGGTAAACTAGATCAGCAAATTTGCTGATGATACAAAGATTGGAGGTGTAGTAGACAGTGAGGAAGGTTTTCCGAGCCTGCAGAGGGACTTGGACCAGCTGGAAAAATGGGCTGAAAAATGGCAGGTAGAGTTTAATACAGACAAGTGTGAGGTATTGCACATTGGAAGGACAAACCAAGGTAGAACATACAGGGTTAATGGTAAGGCACTGAGGAGTGCAGTAGAACAGAGGGATCTGTGAACACAGATACAAAATTCCTTGAAAGTGGCATCACAGATAGATAGGATCGTAAAGAGAGCTTTTGGCACATTGGCCTTTATTAATCAAAGTATTGAGTATAAGAGCTGGAATGTTATGATGAGGTTGTATAAGGCATTGGTGAGGCTGAATCTGGAGTATTGTGTTCAGTTTTGGTCACCAAATTACAGGAAGGATATGAATGAGGTTGAAAGAGTGTAGAGAAGGTTTACAAGGATGTTGCCGGGACTTGAGAAACTCAGTTACAGAGAAAGGTTGAATAGGTTAGGACTTCATTCCCTGGAGTGTAGAAGAATGAGGGGAGATTTGATACAGGTATATAAAATTATGATGGGTATAGATAGAGTGAATGCAAGCAGGCTTTTTCCACTGAGGCAAGGGGAGAAAAAAACCAGAGGACATGGGTTAAGGGTGAGGGGGGAAAAGTTTTAAGGGAACATTAGCGGGGGCTTCTTCACACAGAGAGTGGTGGGAGTATGGAATGAGCTGCCAGACGAGGTGGTAAATGTGGGTTCTTTTTTAACATTTAAGAATAAATTGGACAGATACATGGATGGGAGGTGTCTGGAGGGATATGGTCCGTGTGCAGGTCAGTAGGACTAGGCAGAAAATGGTTCAGCACAGCCAAGAAGGGCCAAAAGGCTTGTTTCTGTGCTGTAGTTTTTCTATGGTTTCTATGGTTTTCTAAAGGCCCAATTAACCAGATTTCACTGTATATATTTATTATCTGCATATGGTAGCAACACACTAGAGCATATTTATAAACCTGGCAATAAAAAGGCTGAAGTTCAATTATGTTGCCATTCCATTAACTCATTGATTTTAACATTTAGTGTCAAAAAAGTGGTTCCTTATGGCCTGCAACATATTTTCCATGAAGGATCTGCATTTTGACAGAGTGTTCAGGATGGCCTGTGTGCTCACATCCAGGGCCAGAGGTAGGCTCATGCTGGCTGTGAGTTGTTTTGTGAGAAGTCCATCATAAAAAATGAACATTGAAGGTGATTTTTGGCCATTTCATAAGCAACTGTTTAACGCTCACTGCTAGGGTCAAGGTGAATATAGGCCAAGGAATACAGCATTACAAGTCTGCTAAAGTCCTTGGAGTTTATCAGTGCCAGGTAGGTGTATTTATTGTACCACTGGATTCAGTGGTAATACTTTACTAGTTAGTGCAGGAATAGATCACTATGGTGTTTCTGAAATGTTTTATTGAAGGAAAAGTGTTTTATGACAAAATGAAAGGACTGATTTGCTCGTGCACAATAACTTTCACCTTCTTGGCACCTAATCTGGAAATGGAAGGCATCTCACAGTGCTGGTACTTTGTGAGAAACAACAGCAACTTCAAGCAGTTTGGTTAATCATAATGGATTGCTTTTTTCAGAAAAGGGAAAAGATTACAGCTCATTTTATTTATACCCAATGAAGGATGTTGGCACAGCATGGAAGTCAGATAATTTTTATGCCGTGGATACAGGATGATTCATTGGTTTACTCAGGTTGGAAATTATTAGGCGACCAAATATGTGAAAGATTGCAGTGATCCATAAAGTATGATAATGTGGTGTCACCTACTATTGAGAAACACTGTCTATCCTCTGTCTCTCACTTAATCATTTTAAAAGTGGTGCTATCTTTCATTGCACTTGGATGCAAATCATCATGAAACAGATAATGTTAAAGATGCCGAATGCACCGTGACAAAACTGGGTCATCGAAGGGAGGTGAATGATGAGACATCTCACATTGTATTTACAGTTATTCCTTTGCTCTATCATCTTCATCTTTCTGCTTCTGCTATCTTTCTTTTGGTTCAAGCAAAAGAATTTATCTGAAACTCATTTACATTTCAATCCCCATGTTTCACTGTTCCTTGCAAGGTTCTGTGCTTCTTATGGGGAACTAAAAAGATAATTACTTATGAGCATTTCGTTTGTTTTTTTCCCTCTCCCAGCACTCACGTTAGGTAGAGCTCCCTCCATGCTGGCTATCCTCGATAAACTCACCAAGTGAGTATTCATTTTTAGACAGAGAGCTGTGCTTATGGAGGCAATGTGTTAAACCAGTTTCTTTTCACAAGCCTGTATTGTCTAGGAGAGGCCACAAGACAACTATAAGGATCATAATCAGAATGAGAAGCAGGTTTAATATCACCGGCATATGTCATGAAATTTGTTGTCTTTGCGGCAGCAGTTTAATGCAATACATAATAATAGAAAAAAATCAGCGACGTTTGTTGATGTCTTATCCTTGCTAGCCCACGAAAGTCAAAATATCTGCTGGTACCCTAATACAGGGGTTCCAAACTTTTTATGCCAATGGCCAAATTATGCCAATTGCCTATTAAGCAATGGGTCTACAAACCCCAGGTTGGGAACCCGTGATCTAATAGATACACTGAATGAACTGCTGTCCAGAGTACATGGAAATCCATAGAGCATCGTAAGATAGTGCAGATGGTGGAATCTGGAGCATCAGTGTGCTGGAGGAACCCAGAACCCTGATTACATTTACAATCTGCTGCTGGTACCCTGATTGCATTTACAATCTGCTGCTGGTACCCTGATTGCATTTACAATCTGTTGCTAATAACTGCAGCTCAGGAACAGTTTCTATATTTGCAATGCATGGGCCTCCACGGAAGACTGCAGAAAAGATTGTGCTTGGTTGACAGCAGGAGACAATTCAGCATGTTGACTTGCTTAGTTCTGGAGCATTCATACTGGGGGATACCTGAGAAATCAGTAACAGAGGGGCAGCAGCATGGAATCTGGCTCATCATGAGGATTTGGACCTCGTACTTTGTTAACACTCGTAGATGTTAGTTGTCAATGTGAAGCCAATGCTTGTTCTCTATTATGACTTAAAGTCATAGAGATATAAAGCACACAAGCAGGCCTTTCAGTTCATATAGTCCATGCTGGCCAGGATTCCCATGTAAGCTTGTCTCATTTGGTCATGCTTGGTCCATATCCCTCCAAACTTTTCCTATCCATGTATCCCTCCTAGTACCTTTAAATATTGTAAGTATACCTGTCTCAACCACTTCCTCCTGCAGTTCATTCTATATGCAGATCAAACTCTGGCTGAAAATGTTGTCCCTCAGGTTCTGCTCACCTTAAATGATTGCCCAATGCTAGGGATAAAAACTGTGTTTATTCACCCTGTCTATGATTCTCATGATTTTATCTTGTTCTTCCTTGCATCCAGCTGTGAACTTCAAGTACTAAAGCATGGTCTGACTGATTGAGAAGTCGCATAACATGGGCCTCTGTACCTCACTTTGCAATTGGATCCTCGATTTCCTAACTGGAAGACCACAATTGTGCAGATTGGTGATAACATCTCCTCCTAGCTGATGATCAACACTGGTGCACCTCAGGGGTGTGTGCTTAGCCCATTGCTCTACTCTCTATATACCCATGACTATTTGGCTCAACATATTTCAAAAAACATCTACAAATTTGCTGATGATATAACCTAGTAGAATTTCAGATGATGATGAGAGGGTGTACAGGAGCAAGATATGCCAACTAATGGAGTGGTGTCGCAGCAAAAACCTGGCACTTAACGTCAGTAAGACAAAAGAGCTGATTGTGGACTTCAGGAAGGGTAAGACGAAGGAACACATACCAATCCTCATAGAGGGATCAGAACTGGAGAGAGTGAGCAGCTTCAAGTTCCTGGGTGTCAAGATCTCTGAGGACCTAACCTGGTCCCAACATATCGATGCAGTTATAAAGAAGACAAAACAGCGGCTATACTTTATTAGGAGTTTGAAGAGACTTGGTATGTCAACAAATACACTCAAAAATTTCTACAGTTGTACCGTGGAGAGCATTTCGACAGGTTGCATCACTGTCTGGTATGGAAGGGGCTACTGCACAGGACTGAAAGAAGCTGCAGACGGTTGTAAATTTAACCAGTTTCATCTTGGGTACTAGCCTATGAAGGGCCCAGGACATCTTCAAGGAGTGGTGTCTCAGAAAGGCAGCGTCTATTATTAAGGACCTCCAGCCCTCCAGCACCCAGGGCATGCCCCTTTCTCACTGTTACCATCAGGTAAGAGGTACAGAAGCCTGAAGTCCCACACTCAGCGATTCAGGAACAGCTTCTTTCCCTCTGCCATCCGATTCCTAAATGGACATTGAACCGTTGGATACTACCTCACTTTCTAAATATATATTATTTCTGTTTTTTGCACGATTTTTAATCTATTCAGTACTGTAATTTATTTATTTATTTTTTTCTCTCTGCTAGATTATGTATTGCATTGAACTGCTGCTGCTAAGTTAACACATTTCACACCAGATGGCAGTGATTCTGATTCTGACTGACCAGAAGTTCCACAAGTGAGAGGAGGAAATATGAAGCATCTGCTGATCTGCCTCTAAAGATACAAGAAGAAAAGGGAAATCCTGCCAAGCTCTCATTCCTCGATAAAAGCAGAGAAAAGTACAATTTCATCAATACCTGGGGTAGAAGGACTGGAATCAGTATCACTGACAACAAATTTCATGATATATGCTGGTGATATTAACCATAATTCTGATTCTTAGGGAATTATTCTGAACTGGAGCTGCAGCTCGATGACCTACAGCTCATACGGCAAACTGAGGTGACAGGTAGCAGCTTCACATGAGCTACTCGCCTGAAGCTGCAGGGGGCAAGTAAAAGGGTGACTGTCAGAAGCGGGAAGGGAGTTAGGCAGCCAGTACAGAAGATCCCTTCAGTCATAAGTATACCACTTTGTTACACAGCTGAGACAGACAACTTACTGAGGGAGTTGCACTGACTCTGATGCTGTGGCTGTGAAGGGAAGTAGGGAGAAGAGAAGTATGGTACTGATAGGGAATTCCATAGTTAGAGTAGTAGACACGAGATTTCGTGGAAGTGAAAAAGATACCCAGACGGTACGTTTCTTGCCAAGTGCTAGAGTCATTGATGTCCTGGATTAGGTACAAGGCATTCTCAAGGGGGTGAGTGAGCAGCCAGAAGACTTGGTATAAATGGGCACCAAAAACGGGTAGGAAAAGGGAGGAGGGAGAGAATTGAGGGAGTTGGGTAGAAAGCTGAAAAGCCTGACTTCAAGGGAGTAATCTCTGGATTATTTCCTGTGCCATGCACCGGGGTTGGTAACACTAGGATGATTTGGCAGATCAATGTATTACTGAGGAACTCATGCAGGGCGCAGGGTTCAGATTTCTGGATCTTTGGGATCTCTTCCGGGGAAGGTGTGACCTATATAAGTGGGATGGGTTACACCTGAACCCGAGGGGGACCAATATCCTTGCAGAAGGTTTGCTTGAGCTGTTGGGAAGGGTTTAAACTAAATTAGCAGGGGAATGGGAGCTAGAGTGATAGAGCTGAGGGTGGGGCAGTTGGGATGATATCAGTTGTATATATTACTATTGGGACAATGTATATACCCTGTTCATGTTCCATAGTCTTTTAATTTCCTCTTTTAATTCAACATATTTCTGGTATCTTTCACTTACTGATTTCTGTAATTTATATGTGTTCAGAATGGCTATGTCTATTAAGTAAGTTTATCCTGTAATATAATATCCAGATGGTTATTATGGATTGTCATATCCAAACTTCACTTCAGTGTTGAAATTCAGCTCACATGCACCAATTGCGCTGGCAGCTTGCTCCACACTCTCACAACCCTCTGAGTGAAGACATTTCCCCTCATGTTCCCCTTAAACATTTCAAGTTTTACCCTTTAACGCATTACCTCCAGATGTAGTCCCATCCAACATCAGTGGAAAAAGCTTGCTTGCATATCCCTGTCTATACCCCTCATAATTTTGAATATCTTTATCAAATCTCCTCTCAATCTTCTACATTCTAAGGAATTAAATCATAACCTATTTAATCTTTCCTTATAACTCAGGTCCTCCGGACCCAGACTCTGTACTCTTTCAACCTTATTTACATCTTTCCTGTAGGTAAGTGACCAAAACTGCACACAATATTCCAAATTGGGCCTCAACAACATCTTATACAACTTCAACATGACATCCTAACTCCTTTACTCAGTATTTTTATCTATGAAGGCCAATGTGCCAGAAGTTTTCTTTATGACCCAATCTACTTGTGGTGCCACTTTCAATGAATTATGGGCCTGTACTCCTGGATTCCTTTGTTCTACTGAACTCATCTGTGCCTTACCATTCGTAAAACCTACCCCGGTTAGTCCTACCAAAGTGCAACACCTCCCTCTTCTCTGCATTAAATTCGGCCATTTTTCAGTCCATTTTTCTAGCAGATCCAGATCCCTCTGCGAGCCGTGATAGCCTTCCTCGATGTTCATTACACCCCAATCTTGGGGCCATGCACAAATTTGCTGATCCATTTAACCACATTATCATCCGGATCGTTGATATAGATGACAAGCAACAAAGGACCCAGCACCGATCCCTGCGACTCACCACAGGCAACTATCTACTACCACTCTCTGGCTTCTCCCACAAAGCCAATGTCTAATCCAATTTACTACTTCATCCTGAATCCCAAGCAACTGAATCTTCTTGACCAACCTCGCATGTGGGACCTTGTCAAATGCCTTACCAAAGTCCATGTAGACAACGTACACTGCCTTGCCTTCATTACCCTTCCTGATAACTTCCTTGAAAAACACTATGATTAGCTAGACATGACCTACCACACATAAAGCCGTGCTGCTATCCTTTGTCAGTTCATGTCCATCCAAATACTTATATATCCAGTCCCTTAGAATAGCTTCCAATAACTTTCCCACTACTGATGTCAGGCTCACCGGCCCATAATTTCCTGGTTTATGTTTAGAGCCTTTCTTAACCAGCGGAACTACATTGCCTATCCTCCAATCCTCTGGTACCTATCCTGTTGCTAAAGGTGATTTAAATTTCTCTGATTGGGGCTCTGGAAATTTCTGCACTTGCCTCCAGTAGGGTCAGAGGGAACACCTTGTCAGACCCTGGGGATTTATCCACCCTGATTTGCCTCAGGATAGCAAACACCTCCTCCTTCGTGACCTGTACAGGGTCCATGAAGTTGATGCTGCTTTGCCTCACTCCTATAGTCTCTGTGTCCATCTCCTGGATAAATACAGATGCAAAAATTAATTTCAGATCTCTCCCATCTCTATTAGCTTCTGGTCAAGATGGCGCCAGTGAACAATGATTCCTTGGGCAACATCTTCCAGAGTGCAATTACTTCAATGTTTCTCCATGTATTTCAATGTTTCCAGAGAGCAATTATTTCAATGCTTCTACACCTTCTGCTTGTTCTTTTTCTCTTGTTGGTGTTACAGAAACTCTTGGAGCCTGTGAAAGTACGGTTTGGAACACAATCAAAGGATCCAGTGCCCTGCTGTGTACTTACAGCTGCTTCATGGAGATTAGAGGTGAAGGGGTGGGGGCCGAAAAGGTCCAAGAACACAAGTTGACCCATGCAAAAGACCAGAGCCGAGGCGTCAGGTCATGAACGACTTCATCTCGAATTGGCAAGGAAGATTGAAGCATCAAGGTGAATGTGGTGGGTTCCCCTGGTCCTCACCTACCACCCCACCAGCCCCCGGGTCCAACATATTATTCTCCGTAACTTCCGCCACCTCCAACGGGATCCCACCACTAAGCACATCTTTCCCTCCCCCCCCTCTCTCTGCATTCCGCAGGGATCGCTCCCTACACAACTCCCTTGTCCATTCGTCCCCCCCATCCCTCCCCACTGATCTCCCTCCTGGCACTTATCCGTGTAAGCGGAACAAGTGCTACACATGCCCTTACACTTCCTCCCTTACCACCATTCAGGGCCCCAAACAGTCCTTCCAGGTGAGGCAACACTTCACCTGTGAGTCGACTGGGGTGATATACTGCATCCGGTGCTCCCGATGTGGCCTTTTATATATTGGTGAGACCCGACGCAGACTGGGAGACCGCTTTGCTGAACACCTACACTCTGTCCGCCAGAGAAAGCAGGATCTCCCAGTGGCCACACATTTTAATTCCACATCCCATTCCCATTCTGACATGTCTATCCACGGCCTCCTCTACTGTAAAGATGAAGCCACACTCAGGTTGGAGGAACAACACCTTATATTCCGTCTGGGTAGCCTCCAACCTGATGGCATGAACATCGACTTCTCTAACTTCCACTAATGCCCCACCTCCCCCTCATACCCCATCTGTTACTTATTTTTATACACACGTTCTTTCTCTCACTCTCCTTTTTCTCCCTCTGTCCCTCTGAATATACCCTTGCCCATCCTCTGGGTTCCTCCCCCCCTCTTGTCTTTCTTCCCGGACCTCCTGTCCCATGATCCTCTCGTATCCCTTTTGCCAATCATCTGTCCAGCTCTTGGCTCCATCCCTCCCCCTCCTGTCTTCTCCTATCATTTTGGATCTCCGCCTCCCCCTCCCACTTTCAAATCCCTTACTCACTCTTCCTTCAGTTAGTCCTGACGAAGGGTCTCGGCCTGAAACGTCGACTGCACCTCTTCCTAGAGATGCTGCCTGGCCTGCTGCGTTCACCAGCAATTTTTATGTGTGTTGCTTGAATTTCCAGCATCTGCAGAATTCCTGTTGAATGTGGAGGGGGTCAGCTATGGCTCCCAATAGAGACGGACAGCAGACAGATTGGCGCATTCAGCCCCTGATTGGTGTATTTTGAACCTGGATTGCCAGTCATTCTTTATGTAAGGACTGAGTTTGTGCGGCTCTGTCCTCGTATGCAGACGAAAAGACATTTCCCATATTCTGAGATATATGTGATTACTCGACTGCACTTTACATTGGTTTCCTTCAGTTTTTCAGTGTTTTCTTTCTTGTGGAGGATTGGTGATCTTCTAAAGGACCAATTTTGTTCCTTACAATACTTTTGTTTTTAATATATCTGTAGAATCCCTTAGGATTCTCCTTCACTTTGTTTGCTAGGGCAACCTCATGCCTTCTTTTAGCCCTTCTGATTTCATTCTTAAGTGTTCTCTTGCATTTCATATACTCTGTAAACAACTCATTTGTTCCTACCTGTCTATACCTGCTATGCATTTCCTTTTTTTCTTAAACAGTGCCCAATAAGCCTTGAAAACCAGTTTTCCTTGCCCTTTATTCTGACAGGCTTTGTACTCTCAAATTTTCACTCGTGAAGAACTCCCACTTACCAAGTTTACCTTTGCCAGAAAACAGCTCGTCCCAGTCCACACTTGCCAGATAAATTCTGATACCATCAAAATTGGTCATTCTCCAATTTAGAATCACAGCCTGTGAACCAGACCTATCTTTCTGCATATTTACTTTGAAACTAATGGCATTGTGATCACTAGATGCAAAGTGTTCCCCTACAGTGTAGGGCCTACCCCACACAAACTTATATCACTTGCCCTATTTCATTCCCTAATAGTAGATCAAGTATTGCACATGCTTTCATTAGGACTGATTAAGGAAACTTTACTGAACACATTTGACAAATTCTATCCCACCTAGTCCTTCTACTGTGGGAGTTCCAGTCAATATTTGGAAAGTTAAAATCACCTACTATCACAACCTTATGTTTCTTGCAACAGTCTGCGATCTCTCTACAAGTTTGCTCCTCTAATTCCTGTGGACTGCTTGACCGCCTGTAATGTAGTTCCATTAATGTGATCATACCTTTCTTATTTCTCATTTCCACCCATAACACCTCACTAGTCAAGTTCTTCAGTCTGTCCTGATGGAGCACTGCCGTGATATTTTCCCTGACTTGTAACATTATTCCGCCTCCTTTAATCCCTCTCGCTCTGTCGTGTCTAATACAATGGAACCCCGGAATAGCGAGCTGCAGTTCTGGTCCTTCTGAAACCAAGTCTCAATAAAGGCTACAAAATCATTATAGCAGGTGTTGATCCATGCCCTGAGCTCATCTGCCTTTCGTACGATACTTCTTGCATTGAAATATACACAGCTCAGAACACTAGTCGTGCTTCCTGAGTTTGTCTGAACATGTCCCTACCTTAGAACTACCTAGGATATTACCCATAGCCCTCTATTTTTCTAAGCTCCATGTAGCCATCCAGAGTCTCTTAAAAGACCCTATCGTTTCCGCCTCCACCACCGCTGCCAGCAGCCCATTCCACGCTCTCACCACTATGAGTAAAAAGCTTACCCCCAACATCTCCTCTGTACCTACTTCCAAGCACCTTAAAACTATGCCCTCTCGTGCTAGCCATTTCAGCCCTGGAGAAAAGCCTCTGACTATCCACACGATCAACGCCTCTCATTATCTTGTACACCTCTATCAAGTCAGCTCTCATCCTCCGTCGCTCCAAGGAGAAAAGGCCAAGTTCACTCAACCCACTCTCATGAGGCATGCTCCCCAATTCAGGCAACATCCTTGTAAATCTCCTCTGCACCCTTTCTATAGTTTCCACGTAACTTCCTACAGTGAGGCGACCAGAATTTAGCACAGTATGTCAAGTGGGGTCTGACCAGGGCCCCATATAGCTGCAACATTACCTCTCGGCTCTTACACTCAATTCCACGATTGATAAAGGCCAATTCACTGCATGCCTTCTTAACCACAGAGTCAACCTGCATAGCGGCTCTGAGTGTCCTATGGACTCGGACTCCAAGATCCCTCTGATCCTCCACACTGCCAAGAGTCTTACCATTAATGCTATATTCTGTCATCATATTTGACCTACCAAAATGAACCACCTCACACTTATCTGGGTTGAACTCCATCTGCCACTTCTCAGCCTAGTTTTGCATCCTATCAATGTCCCATTGTAACCTCTGACAGCCCTCCACACTGTCCATAACACCCCCAACCTTTGATGTCTTCCTAGCATCTGTCTCTACAAACTCTCCACTAACGGTTCTGGCACTCTGGTTCCCATCCCCCTGCAACTCTAGTTTAAACCCCACTGTACAGAATTAACAAACCTTCCTTCTAGGATATTAGTCCTTTTCCAGTTTCAGTGCAAACCATCTCTTCTGCATAGTTCCCAATATCCCTGGAAGTGCATGTAATGATCCAAAAATCTTATGCCCTCACTCCTACACCAACTCTTTAACCACGTGTTAAACTGAAAAATTTTCTTAGTTCTGGCCTCACTAGCATGTGGCATGGGTAGTAATCCTGAGATCACAATGCTGGAGGTCTTGCCCTTTAACTTAGCCTCCAACTCCTTGCACTCCCTTAGCAATACCTTGTCACTTCTCCTACCTATGCCATATGCTAAAGGAGAGAACATACAAACTCATTTTAGACAGTGGTGGAACTGTTATGATAGTGTTATGTTAGCTGCTGTGAATCTGTCCCCAATATCACCCCCTTCTTCTTCAATGTCCTCTTTCTCTTCATCTTTCACCTGATGCTGTGAAGCAGGTAAATTGTGAACAGTGGGAACAAAATCTGCATCTGCATTATTAACCTACTAATCCATACGTCTTTGAAGTGTAGAAGGAAACTGGAACATTGTTCTGCTGAGGACTCAGGTGGAGCAGACTTCATTGGAACCAGCACACAAAAGTTTGGAGCTTCAGAAGTCTGGAATAAGGGGGAATCTGTATGATCATTCATTACCATACATTGAATATTTTAGTCATTGCCCCACTGCACCTTCACCAGGAGATGAGTGAGCAAACACAAGGATTACTTTGCTGAGGAAACCAAAGAAGGGAAGTGAAGAGGACCCAGTCCAAAATGGCCTTCCTCATATAATCTGAGAAGTTTACTCCTACTCTAATCTATAACAAACCACATTATGACTACGGAACTAAGTTAATAAGAGGTTATTACAGAGATCCATTACCTATGGTCACATATGCAACCACATATTTATATCCAATGACTTTGCCTGTAGAAGTGTAGGCCATGGTCACACTGAATTTGTTCTCTAGAACTGAAACTGAGTGAGATCATTATACATGGCTCCCAATTTACAGTATATCAGTGAATTGCCTATTTAAGGAACAGTCTTTCACTAATTCTATTAAGCTTCTTGGAAATTCTTGAGTATGCCCACAGGAAAACAAATCTTAAGGTTGTATGTGGTGATAAATATGCACTTTGATAATAAATTTACTTTGAACTTTGAACCAGTGGACATTCTTTTCTGATTGCTCTCAAGATGTTTTCATTCCACAGAATTGGCACTCACTGGATATATTTTGTTTCTCGCACCATTCTCTGTAAACTCTAGAGAACATTGTGTGTGAAAATCCCAGGAGATCAACAGTTTCTGAGATACTCAAACCACCCCCGCTGGCACCAAGCATTCCACGATCAGTCACTTAGGTCAGATTTTTTCCCCATTCTGATGTTTGGTGTGAACAACATCTGAACTTCTTAACAATGTCTGCATGTTTTTATGGATTGAGTTGCTGCCACATGACTGGCTGATTAGACATGGGTGTTAACAAGGTGTGCAGGTGTACCAAATAAAGTGGCCACTCAGTGTACGTGAGGGGCAGTGGGAGATGGGCGAGATTTTAAATGACTGTTTCTTAATAGTTTTATTGTGGACAAAATCATGGAAGCTAAGGACTGAGGCAAATGAGTTATGATGTCTTGAACCACCTGTGAATTACCAAGGTGGCCTTTAAAGTGAGAAAAAAGCCCAGGACAAGACTAACCACATCCTCAGACCTCACGGGAAGCTAGAGAAAAAAATTAAGGCTCTTGAAGAGATATTTGCTTCACCTTTAACCAGGGATGAAATTCCAAAAAAAAAGTGGAGGATGTCAAATGTTGTACGTTAATTTAAGAATGGCAGGGAACTACAGGCTAGTCAGTTACTGAAGGTGATCCTGAAGGATGAGATCTATAAGTATTTGGATAAACTACGTTGGAATTGGGGTAGTCAGCACAGTATGCATGGAAAATCATATCTGAAAACACCATTAGAATATTTTGAAGAGATAACCAAAAGGACAGATGAGGGCAGATGTTGGATATTGTCTATAGCCTTTTGGAAGGCCTTTGACAATGATCTGCACGGTAGGCTACTCTGGAAGGTTAGATTAGATGGGATCCAAGGAGAGTTACCTTATGGAATGCATAATAAGCTTAATGGTAGGAAGAAGGCAGGGATTGTGGAAGGTTGCTTTTTAGACTGGAGGCCTGTGACCACTGGTTGATCACAGGGATCGGTGCTGGTGTCTTTATTGTTCATTCTCTTGTAAATGATTTAGTGGTTTCATTGACAGCAAAAAATGTTAACAAGTATTACAGGGAGTTATAGGCATGGGATTGCAGAACACTACCGCACAGAAACAGGCCCTCGAGCCCATCTGGTCTGTGACGAACCACTAATCTGCTCATGATCAGTAAGCTACGTGGATGGAGACATGGAAAATGTTGTTCAGCCAGAGAAGTGTGAGAAATGGCACTTAGGGAAGCCATACCACAGAGCCCTGGGGAGCGTTGTGGAACAGAGAGACCATGGAGTGCAAGTACAAACTTTACTGCAAGTAACATCACAGGTCGACAGTGTGATGAAGAAGATGTTTGGCATGCTGGCCTTTATCATTTGGTATAGAAACTGGGATATTACGTTGCAGTTCTGGAAAATATTGACAAGGCTGCATTTGAAGTAAGGTGCATAGTTTGGATTATTCTGTTGTTTAACACCATTTCCTTTACACAAGTGTAAGGAGAATGAATAATTGTTACTCTGGATCCAATGCAGTACAAAAAATACAAAAGATGAAGACACAATAATTATAATATAAAACACACACAATAAATACAAATATATAAGAGCTTATATACTGTACGTAGATTGACTGTATGTCCATTAAGTGAGGCTTGGCTGTACATAAGGTGACTGGCGGGAAATAATTGCGATTAAGAAGGTGACTCATGTGAGCAGCCCCAATGGAAATCACTAAGTATACCCATTTTAGACTGCTACAGCTGAAATTCACAGCTACAACAATGGACAATACAGTAAGCAACATTGATTTAAAGCATTTAAAAAATCTATCATGACTCAAAGTTGACGAATCTCGGATGGCAGTCTCCAGTTGCAAGTGCAGTTTCCCTTTTAGACAGTGGAAGAGAGGATGCAAGGTGGATTAAAAGTTTATTTAAGAAGAAGATGGTTCTAACTTCCACTACCATCTATTCTGTTGGCAAAAGTACCATCTCTGGAAATTAAAAATCACCTGGACAATACTAATACTTATTTCAGGCTGTTTTTATTGACTTCAGCTCAGCATTTGACACAATCATTCCTACATTTCTGATCAAAATGCTCCAAAACCTGGCCTTTATACCTCCCTCTGCAACCGGATCCTCATCTTCCTCAGGGGAAGACCACAGTCTGTGTGGATTAGAAATAACACCTCTACTTTACTGATAATCAACACTGGCATACTTCAAGGAGGTGTGTTTAGCCCACTGCTTTACTCTTCCTACACCCATGAGGGTGTGGCTAGACACAACTCAAATGACATCTATAAATTTACTGATGGCACAACTTTTGTTGGCAGAATTTCAGATGGTGACGAGAAGGCGTACTGGAGCAGAATAGCTGAGTGACGTCACAACAATAACCTTCCACTCAACATAAGTAAGACCAAAGAACTGATTGTGGACTTCAGAAAATGTAAGACGAAGGAACACACTCCACTCCTCATCAGAAGTGGAAAGTGTGAGTAATTTCAAGTTCCTGAGTGTCAACATGAGGATGCTGTCTAAGTTGCATGTCTCCCATCCACTACATAATGTACTGGGTGGGCACAGGAGTACATTCAGCCAGAGACTCATTCCACCGAGATGCAACACAGAGCGTCATCAGAAGTCATTCCTGCCTGTGGCCATCAAACTTTACAACTCCTCCCTTGGAGGGTCTGACATCCTGAGCCGATAGGCTGGTCCTGGACTTATTTCATAATTTACTGGCATAATTTACATATTACTATTTAACTATTTATGGTTTTATTACTAGTTATTACTTATGGTGCAACTGTAATGAAAACCAATTTCCCCTGGGATCAATAAAGTATGACTATGACTATGACTATAACATCTCTCAGGATCTATCCTGGGCCCAACATATTGATGCAGTTACAAAGAAGGTAAGTCAGTGGCTATACTTCATAGAAGTTTGAAGAGATTTGCTATGTAGAACACAGAACAGAGAATAGTACAGCACAGAACAGGCCCTTCAGCTGACCCTTAAACCCTGCCTCCCATATAACCCCTCACCTTAAATTCCTCCATATACCTGTCCAGTAGACTCTTAAATGTCACTAGAGTATCTGCCTCCACCACTGACTCAGGCAGTGCATTCCACACACCAACCACTCTCTGAGTAAAAAACCTTCCTCTAATATCCCCCTTGAACTTCCCACCCCTTACCTTAAAGCCATGTCCTCTTGTATTGAGCGGTGGTGCCCTGGGGAAGAGGCGCTGGCTATCCACTCTATCTATTCCTCTTATTATCTTGTACACCTCTATCATGTCTCCTCTCATCCTCCTTTTCTCCAAAGAGTAAAGCCCTAGCTCCCTTAATATCCGATCATAATCCATAGTCTCTAAACCAGGCAGCATCCTGATAAATCTCCTCTGTACCCTTTCCAATGCTTCCACATCCTTCCTACAGTGAGGCGACCAGAACTGGACACAATACTCCAAGTGTGGCCTAACCAGAGTTTCATAGAGCTGCATCATTGCCTCGCGCCGGTTAAAGTCTATCCCTCGACTTATGAAAGCTAACACCCCATAAGCTTTCTTAACTACCCTATCTACCTGTGAGGCAACTTTCAGGGATCTGTGGACATGTACTCTGATATCCCTCTGCTCCTCCACACTACCAAGTATCCTGCCATTTACTTTGTACTCTGCCTTGGAGTTTGTCCTTCGAAAGTGTACCACCTCACACTTCTCCGGGTTGAACTCCATCTGCCACTTTTCAGCCCACGTCTGCAACCTATCAATGTCTCTCTGCAATCTTTGACAATCCTCTACACTATCCACAGCACCACCAACCTTTGTGTCGTCTGCAAACTTTCCAACCCACCCATCTACTCCCACATCCAGGTCGTTAATAAAAATCACGAAAAGTCGAGGTCCCAGAATCGATCCTTGTGGGACACCACTAGTCACAACCCTCCAATCTGAACGTACTCCCTCCACCACGACCCTCTGCTTTCTGCAGGCAAGCCAATTCTGAGTCCACCTGGCCAAATTTCCCTGGATCTCATGTCTTCTGACTTCCTGAATAAGCCTACTGTGTGGAACCTTGTCAAACACATTTGCAAATTTCTACAGATGTATTGTGGAGAGCATTTTAACTGGCTGCATCACCATCTGGTAGGGGCAGGGGCTATGCACAGGATCAAAATAAGCTGCAGAAAGTTGTAAACAGCCAGCTCAATCATGGGCACCAGTCCCTACGCCCCCCCCCCACTTGGCATCCAGGATATCTTCAAGGAACGACATGTCAAAAAAGGCGGCACCCATCATCGAGGACCCATCACCCAAGACGTGCCCTCTCATGCCCTCTTCTCACTGCTGCCATCAGGAGGGAGGTACAGTGGCTTGAAGGCACGCACTCAATGATTCAGGAACAGCTTCTTCCCCCCCACCCCCCCCATTCGATTTCTGAATGGACATTGAACCCATGAACACGACCTCACTACCTTCTCTCCCTTTTTGCACTATTTATTTAATTTAACTTACTGTAATACCACACTAATTGGGTTGTATTATCGACCGCCCAATAGTCAGAGAGAATTGTAGGAGCAAATCTGTAGAGAGATAGCAGACCGATGTAAGAAACAGAAAGTTGTAATAGTAGGGGATTTTAACTTTCCACATATTGACTGGGACTCCCACATTGTGAAAGGGCTAGATGGTGTGGAGTTTGTCAAATATGTTCAGGAATGTTTTCTAAATCAATATTTAGAGGTACCTATGAGAGAGGATGAAATACTTGATCTCCTATTAGGGAACCAGACAGGTCAGGTGACAGAGGTAAGTGTAGGTGAACATTTTGGGTCCAGTGACCATAATATCATTAGTTTCAAGTTAATTATGGATAAGGATAGGTCTGGTCCTCGAGTTAAGGTTCTAAATTGGAGAAGGACCAATTTTGAGGAAATGAGAAAGGATTTGGGAAGAGTGGATTGGGATAAGTTGTTTTCTGGCAAGGATGTGTTCAGAATGTGGAAGGCATTCAAAGGCAAAATTTTGAGAGTGCAGATTTAGCGTGTTCCTGCCAGAATTAAGGGCAAAGTTAACAGGCATAGGAAACCTTGGTTTTCAAGGGATATTGGCGATCTGGCTAAGGAAAAGAGAGAGGTGGATAGCAGGTATAGGCAACAAGGAATAAATGAGGTACTTGAAGAGTATAGAAAATGTAAGAAAATACTGAAGAAGGAAATCAAGAAGGCAAAAGAAGACATGAGGTTGCTTTGGCGAATAATGTGAAGGTAAACTCGAAGGGTTTCTACAAGTATATTAAGAGTAAAAGGATAGTAAGGGACAAAATTGGTCCCCTAGAAGATCACAGTGGTCGTCTATGTGTGGAGCCTCACAAGATGGGGGAGATCTTAAATAGTTTTTTTGCATCAGTATTTACTCAGGAAACTGGCATAGCGCATATGGAAGGAAGGGAAACAAGCAGCAGTGCCATGGAACATATAGAGATTAAAGAGGAGGAGGTGCTTGCTGCCTTACATCGAATAAAGGTAGATAAATCCCCCGGGCCTGACATGATATTAGATTAGATTAGATTAGATTATGAGGACACGCAGTCCTCATTTAGTAATGCATGCATTAAGAAATGATACAATGTTCTTCCAGAATGATATCACAGAAACACAAGACAAACCAAGACTGAAAAACTGACAAAAACCATATAATTATAACATATAGTTACAACAGTGCAAAGCTATACCGTAAAAGAACAGACCATGGACACGGTAAAATAAAGTCTCAAAGTCTCTTGAAAGTCCCATCATCTCACGTAGATGGTAGAAGGAAGAAGAACTCTCCCTGCCATGAGCTTCCAGCGCCGCAAACTTGTCGATGCAGCACCCTGGAAGCACCCGAGCACAGCCGACTCCTTTCTTCCTTTCTTTTTAAATCTTTTTATTAAATAAGTATACAAAAAGGTAAGCCATATAGACACTAATACACTGTTAGAATATAATAAAATTACAGAAGATATTAATACAAAAAAAATACTACAAACAATGTAATTTAAACGTAACATACCAAGGTAACATAATAGTATACTAATTTTATATATATATCAATAGAGAAAAGAAAAAAAAAAAACCCCAAAAAAACCCACCGTGCAACTAACTAAAAGCAAAGCAAAGCAATGGGCTAACTTGAAACCAAACAGAGTTAAACTTAAAATCACGTCCTCAATCCCGACCTCCATTAAAAACAGTAAAAAAAAACAAGGGTATATATTACATTAAATGAAAATATTGAATAAAAGATCTCCAAGTCTGTTCAAATTTAAATGAGGAGTCATAAAGATTGCTTCTAATTTTCTCCAGATTCAAGCATAATATTGTCTGAGAAAACCAAAAAAAGGTAGTTGGAGCATTAAACTCTTTCCAATGTTGTAAGATACATCTTTTCGCCATTAAAGTAAGAAATGCAATCATTCTGCAGGCTGAAGGGGAGAGATTACACAGCTGACTCCTGAGTCCGTCTGAAAACTTCGAGCCTCCGACCAGCCCTCCAACACCGAGCACCAAGCACCATCTCTGCTGAGCACTTCGACCCCGGCCCCGGCAACAGGCAATAGGCAAAGCCGAGGATTTGGGGCCTTCCCCTCCGGAGATTCTCGATCGCATAGTAGCAGCGGCAGCGAAGCGGGCATTTGAGAAGTTTCTCCAGATGTTCCTCTGTGCTTCTCACGCCTGTCTCCATCAAATCAGGATTGTGCACGGTAGCTACTTACAAATATGATATCATTTTGGAGCGGCCGCGTGCTCTGCGTCGTGCCGCCATCTTCTCCTCCCCTCCTCGGACCTTGAGAGAGACTAGTGTAGAAATTGCAGGGGCCCTGGCAGAAATATTTAAAATGTCCTTAGCCATGAGTGTGGTGCCTGAGGATTGGAGGGTAGCTCATGTTGTTCCGTTGTTTAAAAAAAGCTCCGAAAGTAAACCAGGCAATTACAGGCGGGTGAGCCTGACATCAGTAGTAGGTAAATTATTGGAAGGTGTTCTGAGAGATCGGATATACAAGTATTTGGACAGCCAAGGGTGGATTAAGGATAGTCAACATGGCTTTGTGTTTAGATCATGTTTAATGAATCTTGTAGAGTTTTTTGAGGAGGTTACCAAGAAAGTAGATGAAGGAAAGGCTGTGGATATTGTCTACATGGACTTTAGTAAGGCCTTTGACAAGGTCCCACATGGGAGGTTAGATCAGAAGGTTCAGACGTGGAGAGGTTGTAAACTGGATTCAAAATTGACTGTGTGGGAGAAGACAGAGAGTGTTAGTGGATGATTGTTTCTCAGACTGGAGGGCTGTGACTAGTGGTGTGCCTCAAGGATCTGTGCTGGGATCATTGTTGTTTGTTGTCTATGATCTAGATAATAATGTAGTAAATTGGATCAGCAAGTTTGCTGATGACACTAAGATTGGAGGTGCTGTGGACATTGAGGAAGGCTTTCAAAGCTTGCAGAGGGATCTGACCAACTGGAATAATGGGCCAGAAAATGGCAGATGGAATTTAATGCAGACAAGTGTGAGGTGTTGCATTTTGGAAGGACAAATCAAGGTAGGACATACACAGTAAACAGTAGGGCACTGAGGAGTGCAGAGGAACAAATAGATCTGGGAGTTCAGATACATAATTCCCTGAAAGTGACGTCACAGGTAGACAGAGTTGTAAAGAAGGCTTTTGGCACCCTGGCATTCATAAATCAAAGTATTGAGTATAGGAGTTGGGATGTTATGGGGAGGTTGTATAAGACATAGGTGAGGCCAAATTTGGAATATTGTGTACAGTTCTGGTCACCTAACTATAGGAAGGTAATCAGTAAGATTGAAAGAGTGCAGAGAAGATTTACTAGGATGTTGCTGGGTCTTCAGGAGTTGAGTTACAGGGAAAGATTGAACAGGTTAGGACTTTATTCCTTGGAGCGTAGAAGAATGAGGGGAGATTTGATAGAGGTTTACAAAATTATGAGGGGTATAAACAGAGTAAATGTGAGTAGGCTCTTTCCACTTAGATTAGGAGAGATAAATACGAGAGGACATGGTTTTAGGGTGAAAGGTGAAAGGTTTGGGGGAACGTTAGGGGCATCATCTTCACTCAGAGAGTGGTGGGAGTGTGGAATGAGCTGCCATCTGACGTGGTAAATGCAGGCTCACTCTTAAGTTTTAAGAATAAACTGGATAGGTACATGGATGGGAGAGGTCTGGACGGTTATGGACTGGATGAAGGTCAATGGGACTAGCGGAATAAAATTTTGGCACAGACTAGAAGGGCTGAATGGCCTGTTTTCAGTGCTGTAGTGTTCCATGGTTCTAATTTACAGTTTTTATTTTTATGTACTGCAATGCACTGCAGCTGCATAACAACATATTTCACGACTATGCCAGTGATATTTAACGTGATTCTGATTCTGATTCCAATGAAGTACTGGTAGGGTTAATGGGTTGAAGTGTTGGTCAGCCTTACTGCTTGGAGAAAGATACTGTTTTAGTGGTCCTGGTGTGGTTGCTACGTAGCCCCCTCCCTGATGAGTGTAGGACAAACTGTCCATGAGCAGGGTATATGGGATCTTTCATTACGTTACTGGCCCTTTTCCAACACCCTGCTTGATGGTGGATAGGCTGGTGCCAGTGATGCATTGGGCAGTTTTGACCATCTGTTGCAGAGCCTTCCTGTCCACCTCAGTGTAGTTTCCGTAACAAGCAGTGATGCAGCTTGTTAGGATGCTCTGAACTGCGCATCTGTAGAACGTAAGCCGCGCGAGAATGCTGGCAGGACTTGGGGTTATAGGGAGAGGATGGGCAAGTTAGGACCATTCCTTTCAACGTAGGAGACTGAGGGATGTTTATAGAGGTATATAACAAAATAAAGAACATAAATAGAGTCAATGCTCATGGTGTTTTTCCTAGTGAAAAGGAACTAACAAGAAGAGGCCATTAAGTTTAAAGCGAAGGAGTAAGATTTAAAAGAGACCCGAGGGGTAATTTCTTCATGCAAAGAGTGGTGGAACAAGCTGACGGAGAGAGTAGCACAATGATAATGATGACATTTGCCTGTCTTGAGGGACAATGGAACAGGGCAAAAGCCTGGGTGGAAGGTATGGAAATCTTGAGATGCCCAGCCATCAAGATCCCCCTCTCAGTCTCACCGGTGTAGTCCAAAGGAAAGTGAAGCAACACGTTTGGCAGCAGCTTGGCAGCCGGACGGATGTTCAGTGACTGCCAGACCCCTGGGGGCTCTGCTCCCAATTTTTTATCTGGGTTTGCTCCCGTAGACTGTGTCTATCCTGAAGCTGCCCACAAGGCAGTGGGGAAGGGAAGTATGATAACAACATTTAAAAGGCATTTGGATAAGTGCCTAGATAAGAAATGATTGGAAAATATACTTTAGGTGGGCACCTGGAAGTGTTGGGCTATTGGGCCTTCAACCAGGCTGTACTACTTTATGACTCTCTATGCATTTAAATATCCCTCAGATCCTCCAAGTCATTCCTTCTTCTCACTTTTAGCCTCTGCTTTTTTTTGATACTCCTAACATGGTAACAGATTTCTGACTGTCTACCCCATTTCTGCCTCTCATTATTTATTCATCCTTTCATCTATCCCTCTGTCTAATGTAACAGGCCTATCCAGCCCGACGGCCCCACACCACTCAATTGCAGCCAAGTAACCTACAAACCTGTATGTATTAGGATTGGAAAAAGAAACCGGATCTCCAAGAGGAAGCCTATGCAGCCACAGAGAGAACGTACAAACTCCTTACAGACAATGGTGCAATTGAACCCAGGTCTCTAGTGTTTTTATATACCTTGATCAAGCGAGGCTTTGCTCCAGGGAAAATAATCCCAGCCTAATTAATCTTGCCCCATAATGGAATGTCCTCTATTCCAAACAACATCCTGGCAAACCTCCTGTACATAAACCATATCCTTCCAACAGTGTGTGATCAGAATCACCAAATGCAAGCTAACTAGTGTCTTGAACAGTTGCAACATAACTTTTATATGCTTGCCTTCATTGGCTGGTTCCTTAAGGTTGTCATAGCCAGGGGAGATAGTGGGGATAAACTCCCACTTCCTATTAAATGCTCCCATAGCACGTGTCTCAAATAGCCTCTGACAATCAAGTCCTGCTCCTGGCCTTCATGTGCGCCTTAGGTACTCAGCCCAGCAGAACTGTTTCTACTGACAGGAGAAGGGGCAAAGGTGGGTTATTGGTGCCTTAAAACCAGTTATTTTGGGCAAATGGGGTTCATCAGAATAGAATCAGAATCACAGACACGAGGAAACCTGCAGATGCTGGAAATTCAAGCAACACACACAAAAAATGCTGGTGAACGCAGCAGGCCAGTCAGCATCTATAGGAAGAGGTACAGTCAATGTTTCGGGCTGAGACCCTTCGACAGGACTAACTGAAAGAAGCGCTAGTAAGAGATTTGAAAGTGGGAGGGGGAAGGGGGAGATCCAAAATGATAGGAGAAGACTGGAGGGGGAGGGGTGGATCTAAGAGCTGGAAAGTTGATTGGCAAAAGGGATACCAGACTGGAGAAGGGAGAGGATCATGGGACAGAAAGTCTGGGGAGAGAGAGAAGTGGGGAGGGGAGCCCAGAGGGTGGAGAGCAGGCAAGGAGTTATAGTGAGAGGGAAAGAGGGAGAAAAAAGAGAAAAAGAAAAAATGGGGGGAAATATTAAATAAATAAATAAATAAGGGATGGGCTGTGAAGGGGAGGAGGGGCATTAATGGAAGTTAGAGAAGTCAATATTCATGCCATCAGGTTGGAGGCTGTCCAGACGGAATATAAGGTGTTGTTCCTCCAACCTGAGTGTGGCTTCATCTTGACAGTAGAGGAGGCCGTGGATAGACGTATCAAAATGGGAATGGGATGTGGAATTAAAATGTGTGGCCACTGGGAGATCTTGCTTTCTCTGGCGGACAGAGCGTAGGTATTCAGCGAAACGGTCTCCCAGCCTACGTCGGGTCTCGCCAATATAAAGAAGGCCGCACCGGGAGCACTGGATGCAGTATATCACCCCAGCGGACTCACAGGTGAAGTGTCGCCTCAGAATCAGGTTTACTATCACCGGCAAGTGTCGTGAAATTTGTTAACAGCAGCAGCAGTTCAATGCAATACATAATATAGAAGAAAAAAATAATAAGTAAATACATAAGTAAATTAATTACAGTATATTGAGTAGATTAAAAATTATGCAAAAATTAGCAATAATATATATTAAAAAAGTGAGGTAGTGTTCAAGGGTTCAATGTCCATTTAGGAATCGGATGGCAGAGGGGAAGAAGCTGTTCCTGAATCGCTGAGTGTCTGCCTTCAGGTTTCTGTACCTCCTATCTGATGGTAACAGTGAGAAAAGGGCATGCCCTGGGTGCTGGAGGTCCTTCATAATGGATGCTGCCTTTCTGAGACATCGCTCCTTGAAGATGTCCTGGGTACTTTGTAGGCTAGTACCCAAGATGGAGCTGACTAGATTTACAACCCTCTGCAGCTTCTTTCAGTCTTGTGTAGTAGCACCACCACCTCCCCCCCACATACCAGACGGTGATGCAGCCTGTCAGAATGCTCTCCACTGTATATCTATAGAAGTTTTTGAGTGTACTTGTTGACATACCAGATCTCTTCAAACTCCTATGGTCGCTGTCTTGCCTTCTTTATAACTGCATCGATATGTTGGGACCATATCAACTGTGGTTGGCACCTCCTCTAGGAGAAGGAGAACTCTGATCTCAAACCTTCGCTGCCTTATGGGGAAGGCTTTGGGAGTAAACCCTGAGGAAAAATTCGGAGCTGGATTCCCTAGGGCAGTCCTACATTGAGTTCAACACAAACTGGCAACTCCTGTGATGTTGCTGATCCCAAGCTCTATCAACCTCTACCATTACTTTGGATTTATCAGCTGCACGAGCAACAGCTTGCTGTCTGTATTGTACTGTCCTGTTTGCATACTGGCTTGTGCATCACGTAGACAGCTGGGGTGTGATATCCATGGTGGACTCTGACCAACAGACAGACTCGTTTGTTGGGGCATAACATGCTATTTGCCTTCTTTACCATCTTATCTACTTTTATTGCTACTGTTAGAGAGTTATGGATTTGAATTTCAACGTGTCACTGTTCATCAACATTCAGTAGCACCTTCCCATTTACTGTACTGTATATGTCATTTTCCTATATGAATTCCTAAAATTTATTGACTTGTAGTTGTTAGGATTAAATTCCATTTGCCAGTACTCCAGTTAACTTTTTATCTGATCTACATCCTATTGTAGCCTTTGACAGCTTTCCTCGCTATCCACAACACCAACAATTTCATGTCATTTGCAAGCAGACCAATCATATCACCTACATTTACATGCAAGTCCTGACTAGTGACAAGGAACGAAGATCCCAGCATCAATCTCTATGAATGTAGAACGTAGAACATTACAGCACAGTACTGACCCTTCGCCCCATTATGTTGTGCTGACCTTTTAACCTAATCTAAGATCAATCTAACTCTTCCTTCCTACATCACCCTTCTTTTGTCCATCATCCATGTGGCTATCTAAGAGTTTCTTAAATGTTCCTCATTTATCTACGTCTACCACCACTCCAGGGGTTTATAGAGCTGCGACATTACCATGCAGCTCTTGAACTCAATCCCTTGACAGTCAACACACCATACACCTATCAAATTGTGTGACAACTATGAGGGCATCTATGGACATGTACACCAAGATCCCTCTGTTCCTCCACACTGCCAAGAGTCCTGTCATTAACCTTGTAACCTTCCAAAGTGAATCATCACACTTTTCTGGGCTGAACTCCATCCACCACTTCTCAGCCCAGCTTTGATTCCTGTCAATGTCCCGCTGCGATCTATAACAACACTATCCATAACTCCACTGACCTTCGTGTCATCAGCAAACTTACTCACACACCCTTGCATTTCCTCATCCAAGTCAAGTGTGAAAATCACATAGAGCAGGGGTCCCAGAACAGATCCCTGGTCCCTGGTCCCTGGTCAAAGTACCCAGCTTCTTTCCCACTACTCTGTCCATGAATAAACATCAATTCTATCTCCACACCATTGGTCAAAGACTTCCAATCAAAAAAGTATTCTTCTGCCTCTACAACAAAGCCACTTTTGGATAATTACCCTTGGATCCCATGTGCCTTAACTTTCTAAACCAGCCTACCATGCAGGAAATTTTCAAATGCCTTACTATATAGTCTGTATAGATGACGTCCACCAGTTTACTTTCATCAATCGTTTTAATTACCTCCTCAAAAAATTCTAATTAGTAAGGGAGAATTTCCATCACACAAAGTCATGCTGACTATTCCTAATTAATTCCTGTCTTTCCAAATGTACATCAATGCTATTCCTTAGAAATGTCTTCAATAATTTCCCTTATCAGTGATGTAAGGCTCTTTGGTTTGTATTCATTTGGCTTGTCCCTGCTGCTTTTCTCAAATAAAGGAACATTAGCTATCTTTCAGTTTGTTTTTGGCACCACCCCTGTGGTTAATGGAGGTGCAAAAATCTACATCAGGCCCACAGCCTTAGCCACACTTGCTTCCCAAGTCTCCTGGGACAAAATCTCACTAGGCCATAAATAATTTATAAATTTCCAATGTATCTAACACCGACATCTTCTTCATACTAACATGCTCCAGACTGCAACCTATCCCTTCCTGAACTCACTTCCTTCTCCTTGGTGAATACAAATAAGTATTCATTTAGGTTTTTCCCTGCATCCCTGAATTTGTACATCAATGATCCCTTTTGTCTTTAAGGCTACCCTCTTACTCTTAATATATTTAAAATTTTTTATGCAACTCTCTTTAATTTTACCTGCCAAGGATATCATGGGTAACACACATAAAATACTGGATGAGCTCAGCAAGTCAGGCAACACCTATGGAGGGAATAAACAGCTAATCTTTTGGGCCAAGACCCTTCACTGCAAATGCCTGCAGTGTCTCTTTTTGCCCTCCTAATTCTTTTCTTCAACACTCTCTATATTCCTCTAGAGACTAATTTAACTCTCAATATCTCTATCAATCACATGCTTACTTATTTTTCCTGATCAAACCTTCAAACTCCTTTGTCTGTCATGGTCCCGTCTGGCAATTCCCCATCTTGCTATTACCTCCTTAATTGGGCCTTAATCTTCTCGTCTGATTTCCAATCATTCCCAGTTCCATTAATTACAGCACACCTGGCTCCTGTTAGCGAACATGGGATAAAACTCGGGCGGCACAGCCATGCTTTGCCAGTTCGTTGGTCGACTCTAGTGTGAAGAAACCTCGTTTCCTGATTCCTTGGGATTGTCAATTCTAAGCTCTGCATAATTTCCTGGATCTCTATGTAAACTTTGTCTCCGTGTAAAGACTGTCCTGGATACATTCGCGGCGGTGCTAATGTCTCACGACTCTGCCTCTGCACCTGTGTCCTGTACTTTGGTTCGTCCTCAGCCTCGTCCTTGCAACATTGTCATCCAGTATACCCAATCCTGCAATCAGCCTTAAAAGAACATGTTGTGCCTGAAATCACTAACTGTCTTTGAAAAGTCTTTCAGATGTCATTTTATTGACATTGAAATAATTCTTCCCCCAAACTAGTATCTTATCCTCATGGCCAACTTTGTCTCTTTGCTTATCTACCTTGAAATGTACAGAATTATGGTCATTGTTCTCAAAGTATTCTGACACTTTCACCAACAGCCAATTTCATTTCATTTTATGCACTGCTCTGTTTTTAGTAGGACTATCTACATGGTGGCATCCGTAAGTCTCGCGAGACCATGGATCTCCATCTGGGAAGTCTTGCTCGATGGTTTCTCTCTCCGTCAAGAGCAACCCCTGGCGCCTTGCTCTACGCCAATCGAGCGCAGGCTTATAACCGGTAGACTGCTGCTTTCCGTGTTGTGCCGTCGCGGTGAGGTGACAATAGAGTGTCCTGTCCAGGGTGCAGGCCTGGGCAAGGTTGTATGGAAGACCAGCAGTTGACCATGCTGTAAGTCTCCCCTCTCCACGACACCATTGTTGTCCAAGGAAAGGGCAAGGACCGATACAGCTTGGCACAAGTGTCATCGCAGGAGTTGCCAGAACGAGGTTGAAGGCAACGTCGGACTGCCTTAGGGACTCCAGCTCCGGATTTGTCCTCAGGATTTACACCCGAAGCCTTTCCCATGAGTGGGTATGGCCGCAAGGCAGCAGAGGTTTGAAATCAGAGTTTCCCTCTCTTAGATGGACTGCCTTCCCAGGCTGACGAGCTCCTTCTACCCGAAGCACTGGTTTTAAGGCACCAGGATCTGCCTTCGCCCCTTCTCCTGTTAGTAGAAGCAGTTCCGCCAGGCCTAGAAGCTAACCCACATGAGAAGGCCAGGAGCTGGACTTGGTTGTCAGAGGCTATTTGAGGCTCATACCGTGAGGAGCACTTTCAGGTAGTGGGAACTATCTACATATTGTGTCTTATTACAGTCACAACCATAGATTCGGCAGTGTAGTAGATGCGTCAACTGCGCTTGTGAACTTGCACGTGTCAGGTAATTATTATTTAATCATGATAGTATTTAACTTCATTCTTGTCGTAGTGGTTGTAGAGACTTGAACAGAACAGAGCATAGCAACGCTTTGCTGCTGTTTTGGATTCGGCCTTCCCTGAGATATTGGACTTTCAAATCAACTGACTCTGAAGACTAGCGGTATTTGTTTAATGTTTCGATGTTCTTTTCAGTGGCAGCATAGGCTTTGTTTTCCATTTGAGAGTTTTAGTTAACGGCTCTGTTTGGCCTGGTGTTTATTGTTTTATTTTCCCTTTAACTCTGTTCGTATTGAAGTTTGTGAACTATCGACCTTCTTCAGTGTCTCTTGCTCCGCACTTGGGCCATATCCGAAAACAGTAACAATCGTCCTCCAGGGAGCACTTATCAAATTATGCCTCATCTAAGCTCCTTGTACTAAAGCAGTCCCAGTCAAAACTGGGAAAGTTAAAAACTCCCACTACTGTAAACCTATTCCTCCTACACCTTTTTGTGATTTGATTACCTAATAGTATTTATTGATTCTTCTAATTCCTGCTGATTGTTGAGAGTCTTATAGTATAAGTCCAGTAAAGTTTCACCGTACATACTGTTATATTTCTTTTATTTAAACATACCATGGGTTAACAGTAAAGAATCATATTCTGGAAGAACTAGAGGACTTTTATTTACAGTAGTAAACAAACATGTCTTAACCCCGCCACATGCTGAAACATTCTGCAAACCCCGCGCATGCTCAGTGCTCTGTCCAATCATGTACTGGCACATCATTGCGCGTGATATCACCACATCTTCCTTTCCTTAAAAGAAAAAAAATAAATAACAACGTTAATCAAAGCAAATACATAATTCAACAAGTCTCTATCAGTCTCTGTGGGTTTACGAACACGAGTAGACCTTCTAAGTGGTACACACAGATCTTGTTTCCGTGTTATTATTTACATGTTTTGTCTCGTCTGCATCAATTAACCGAGTGTCTGAAGAATCACATCTTCTTTTCCTTAAAAACAAGAACAAATAACAACATTAATCAATAAACAAATCTGAACAAAACTGAAACTCTGAGCCATGACTTTTCTTGTGCATCTTCTTTTTCTTCTTCTTTTCTGCTTTAAGCTTTTCTTTAAGTATCTCAACTAAACTTTTTGGTATGCTCTCACATGTCTCCTGGTTAGAATCTGGAATTTCAGGTAAGCAGTTCATGCTATCCTCCCCAGCAATCTACTTCCCTGCTTCTGTTTGGACTGTATCTTTCCTAACTCCTTCCTCTTCCATTTGTAATGAAATTCGAATCTTCTTTTCTTCATCTAATTCATTCATTAACTGTGTAATCTCCTTTTTGTGCTGAGACTTCATCATTTCAATAAAACTTATCAATTCCGTTATTTGTGTTCACTTCTTCCTTATACTGTGCCCACTGTGAGCGTTCTTGCTCTAGCTGGTGATTAGACTGAATCTCATCTTCTCTCAGTGTCTCTGTCATTATCATTTTCATTGAAGCAGCCTCCTCCTGCCACTGCTTTTTCACATCATCAATTGCCTCCTGTTTGGTCGTCTCAGACACTGCAGCTACTGATTTTATATTCTCCATGTCAGCATTTTCACAAAGCACATCTATTTAAAATTCCTCATGGTCATCTTCAATCACTGCATTTACTTGTTTCATTTTATTTTCCTTCTTTCTACTTCTACAACAACGTGAAAAATGATTAATCTTACCACAGTTGTAGTAAATTTTGCCATATGCGAAACACTGATTTGGATGGTGTTCACACGCATAGCGATCACATGACTTTTTTTTAATCAAATGTTGTCTTGCTCTCCATCAGTTTTGTCGACATATTATTATATTTCTTGATATATTCGCGCATTTTTACAGTGTTTCCATTACAGTTTACAACAAAAAGCTTTTCAGCCTGCGACATTACACTCTCAGAAGCTTTGCAGAGTGCAAAAGCTTTTGCAAAACTTAAATCTTGCTCTCTCCACGGCCTTTCTCTCAGTGCATTATCTTGAATGCCACAAATTAGTCTATCTTTAATAAGAAAGTCTGTGATCAATCCAAACTCGCACGTTCTACTACACTTTCTTAACTCAGTAACATACTGATCAATTGTTTCAGCAGCCCTTTGCGCACATGTGAAGAATTTATATCGTTCATACATTAAATTACGCTTATGTATACAAAATACTTCAAATCTGTCCATTATTGACTTTAAATTGAAATTATCTCCATCTCCAAAGAGAAAATTATTATATACCTCTACTGCGTCAGTCCCGAATATATGGAGCAGAATTGCAGCTTTGGTTTTATCCGATTTCTCATCATAATCGATCGTCAATAAGTACAGTTCAAACTGTTGCTTGAAGATCCTCCAATTCTTAGAGATAGGATCTATGGGCATTTAGAGAATCATGGTCTGATCAGGGACAGTCAGCATGGCTTTGTGAAGGGCAGATTGTGCCTAACAAGCCTGATAGAGTTCTTTGAGGAGGTGACCAGGCATATAGATGAGGGTAGTGCAGCGGATGTGATCTATATGGATTTTAGTAAGGCATTTGACAAGGTTCCACACGGGAGGCTTATTCAGAAAGTTAGAAGACATGAGATCCAGGAAAGTTTGGCCAGGTGGATTCAGAATTGGCTTGCCTGCAGAAGGCAGAGGGTGGTGGTGGAGGGAGTACATTCAGATTGGAGGGTTGTGACTAGTGGTGTCCCACAAGGATCTGTTCTGGGACCTCTACTTTTCGTGATTTTTATTAACGACCTGGATGTGGGGGTAGAAAGGTGGGTTGGCAAGTTTGCAGACGACACAAAGGTTGGTGGTGTTGTAGATAGTGCAGAGGATTGTCAAAGATTGCAGAGAGACATTGATAGGATGCAGAAGTGGGCTGAAAAGTGGCAGATGGAGTTCAACCCGGAGAAGTGAACTCCACTCCACTTTGGAAGGACAAACTCCAAGGCAGAGTACAAAGTAAATGGCAGGATACTTGGTAGTGTGGAGGAGCAGAGGGGTCTCGGGGTACATGTCCACAGATCCCTGAAAGTTGCCTCACAGGTGGATAGGGTAGTTAAGAAAGCTTATGGGGTGTTAGCTTTCATAAGTCGAGGGATAGAGTTTAAGAGTTGCGATGTAATGATGCAGCTCTATATAACTCTGGTTAGGCCACACTTGGAATATTGTGTCCAGTTCTGGTCATCTCACTATAGGAAGGATGTGGAAGCACTGGAAAGGGTACAGAGGAGATTTACCAGGATGCTGCCTGGTTTACAAAGTATGCATTATGATCAGAGATTAAGGGAGCTAGGGCTTTACTCTTTGGAGAGAAGGAGGATGAGAGGAGACATGATAGAGGTGTACAAGATAATAAGAGGAATAGATAGAGTGGATAGCCAGTGCCTCTTCCCCAGGGCACCACTGCTCGATACAAGAGGACGTGGCTTTAAGGTAAGGGGTGGGAAGTTCAAGGGGGATATTAGAGGAAGATTTTTTACTCAGAGAGTGGTTGGTGCATGGAATGCACTGCCTGAGTCAGTGGTGGAGGCAGATACACTCGTGAAGTTTAAGAGACTACTAGACAGGTATATGGAGGAATCTAAGGTGGGGGCTTATACTGGAGGCAGGGTTTGAGGGTTGGCACAACATTGTGGGCCGAAGGGCCTGTACTGTGCTGTACTATTCTATGTTCTATGTTCTATGTTCTCCGCTACGTTACCAGTCAGTTGAACTTTTGGTGGGGGTAGTAAACCTTTCATTTTACCGATTACCATTCAAGATTTTTTCTTCTTTTTTTTGATTATCTTCGATCCTCGATTCCCCCATATTATTCTTCCAGAAGCACGTCTGACACCATGTTATATTTCTTCTATTTAAACGTACCGTGGGTTAACAGTAAAGAATCATATTCTGGAAGAATTAGAGAACTGTTATTTATAGTAATAAACAAGCATGTCTTAACCCTGCCACATGCTGAAACATTCTGCAAACCCCGCGCATGCTCAGTGCTCTGTCCAATCATGTACTGGCACATCATTGCGCGTGATATCACCACACATACCACTGTGACCTCCCTCATCAGTTGTGTGAATCTTTATCCCCTTGGTCAACTGTAAAGCTTCTACATCAGAGAAAATTAAGCTGTCTGTTCTGCCCTTTCCTCTTCTACTGTTCTGCCCTTGCATGAGCCTTTCAGCCCCTTAATTCATTCATTTGATCTTAATTTATCATTTGACAAATTGACGGTTTATCATTTGATCTGAGTTGATCTCCTTACTTGCTGCACTGCTACCGTCCTTCCACCCTTTGGCTGAATTAGTTTAAACCCTCCTCAGTAACATAAGCAAACAATGCTGAAAGGGTATTGGTTTATTTCCTGTACAAAAGCAACCCCAATGGTCCAACAGCTCTTTAGATACACTTTCATCTTTCATTTTTATTTCTACCTTAAGACATGGCACAGGGAGTAATCCTGAGACTATGACTCGAAATCTTGCCTTTTCATAGAGACATAGAAGACCTTCAGCCCACAAAGCTGAGCCGAACATGATTTTGCCTTAGAAATTAACTAGGGTTACCTATAGCCCCCTATTTTTCTAAGCTTCATGTACCTATCCAGGAGTCTCTTAAAGTCCACACACTCACCACTCTGTGCGTAAAAAAAAACTTACCCCTGACATCTCCCCTGTACCTACTTCCACGCACCTTAAACTTGTGTCCTCTCGTATTAGCCATTCCAACTCTGGGAAAAAGCTTCTGACTATCCACACAATCAATGCCTCTCATCATCTTATACACCTCTATCAGGTCACCTCTCATACTCCGTCACTCCAAGGAAAAAAGGCTGAGTTCATTCAACCTATTCTCATAAGGCATGCTCCCCAATCTAGGCAACATCCTTGTAAATCTCCTCTGCACCCTTTCTATGGTTTCCCCATCCTTCCTGTAGTGAGGCGACCAGAAATGAGCACAGTACTCCAAGTGTGGTCTGACCAGGGTCCTATATAGCTGCAACGTTGCCTCTCAGCTCCTAAACTCAATCCCACAATCGATGAAGGCCAATGCACTTCTAAAACCACAGAGTCACCCTGCGTAGCATCTTTAAGTGCCCTATGGACTCGGACCCCAAGATCCCGTTGATCCTCCACACTGCCAAGAGTCTTACCATTAATGGTATATTCTGCCATCATACTTGACCTACCAAAATGAACCACCTCACACTTATAGGTCAAATATGATGGCAGAATATAGGTAGGTACTAAATCACCGCGACTACCTGTAAATCCACCTTCAGCAAATGATGCACTTGTACTAAATCACCCTGACTACCTGTAAATCCACCTTCAGCCAATGATGCACTTGTACTCTGAGACCTCTCTTCCATTACATTCCATAGGGTCCTATCTTTTATAGTAAAAATCTTATATGCTGGTTTGACTTTCCAAAATGCATCACTTCGCACATATCCTTATTATGAAATGCCACCCCTCGTACTTCTTCCTTAATTGATCAGGATCCCCTTGTAATCTATGATAATATTTTTCATTATCAATTATCATTACCTCCTAACTTCATCTCATTTGCAAATTTGCTGATCAAGCCGTGTGCATTGTAATCCAAATCATAAGACAATAAGGATATAAGATATACAGTAGGAGCAGAATTCGGCCATTTGGCTCATCAAGTCTGTACTGCCATTTCATCATGCTGATCCATTATTTCTTTCAGCCCCAATCTCCAGTCTTCCCCCTGTATCCCTTCATGCCTTGACCAATCAAGAATCTATCAACCTCTACCTTAAATTTTCGTAAAGACTTGGTCCCCACAGCTGCCTGTGGCGACTAATTCCACAGATTCACCACTCTCTGGCTAAAGAAATTCCTCCTCATCTCTGTTCTAAAAGGACGACTGTGTCCTCTAGTCAAAGACTCTTCACCATAGGAGGCATTTTCTCCACAGCCACACTAGAGGTAGAGGTAGATAGACTTTTCACCATTCAATAGGTTTCAATGAAGTCATTCCTTATTCTTCTGAATTCCAGTGAATACATGCCCAGAGCCATCAAACACTCTTCATAAGACAAGATGCAAGACCTGGAATCATTTTCTTGAATCTCCATTGAACCCTCTCTGGTGTCAGCACATCCTTTCTGAGATAAGGGACCCAAAATTGCTCACAATACTCCAAATGAAGCCTCACTACAACTTTATAAAGTCTCAACATTACATCTTTACTTTTATAGAACATAGAAAACCCTCAGCACAATACAGGCTCTCCGGCCCACAAAGTTGTGCCGAATATATCCCTAACTTAGAAATTACTAGGATTACCCATAACCCTCTATTTTCTAAGCTCCATGTACCTATCCGAAAGTCTCTTAAAAGACCCTATCGTATCCGCCTCCTCCACCATTGCCGGCAGCCCATTCCACGCATTCGCCACTCTCTGCGTAAAAAACTTACCCTTGACATCGCCTCTGTACCTACTCCACAGCACCTTAAACCTGTTTCCTCTTGTGGCAGCTATTTCAGCCCTGGGAAACAGCCTCTGATTATCCACATGATCAATGCCTCTCATCATCTTATACACCCCTATCAGGTCACCTCTCATCCTCCGTTGCTCCAAGGTGAAAAGGCCAAGTTCACTCAACTTGTTTTCATAAGGCATGCTCCCCAATCCATATTTATATTCGAGTCCTTTTGAAATGAATGCTGACATCACATTCGTCTTACTCATCACTGACTCAACCTGTAAATTAACCTTTGGGGTATGTTGCACAAGGACTCAGATTTTTGTATTTTCTCTTCATTTAGAAAATCATCTACTCTTTTATTTCTTCTACCAAAGTACATGACCATACATTTCTCGACACTGTATTCCATCTGCCATTTCTTTGCCCATTCTCTCAATCTGTCTAAGTCCTTCTGTAGGCTCTCTATTTCCTCAACACTACCTGCCTTTTCACCTATCTCTGCATCTTCTGCAAACTTGGCAACAAGCTATCAATTCTGTCATCCAAATCATTGACGTATAATGTAAAAAGAAGTGGTCCCAATATAGACCCCTGTGAAACACCAATAGTCACCAACAGCCAACCTTAAAAGTCTCCCTTTATTCCCACTCTTTGCCTCCTGCCAATCATCCACTACTTTATCCATGCTAGAATCTTTCCTGTAGTACCATCAACTCTTAACTTGTTAAGTAAACCATAGAAACCATAGAAACTACAGCACAGAAACAGGGTTTTTGGCCCTTCTTGGCTGTGCCGAACCATTTTCTGCCTAGTCCCACTGACCTGCACACGGACCATATCCCTCCATACACCTCCCATCCATGTATCTGTCCAATTTATTCTTAAATGTTAAAAAACAACCCGCATTTACCACCTCGTCTGGCAGCTCATTCCACACTCCCACCAGTTTTAGTAGCTTCATGTGTGGCACTTTGTCAAAGGCCTTCTGAAAATCCAAGTACACAACATGAACCAATTCTCCTTTGTCTATTCTGCTTGTTATTTGTTCAAAGAATTCCAACAGATTTGCGACCCAAGATTTTCCCTTAAGGAAACCATGCTGACTATGGCCTATTTTATCATTTGCCTCCAAGTACCCCAAAACCACATTCTTAACAATCGATTGCAACATTTTCCCAAACACTGAGGCCTACCATTTCCTTTCTTCTGCCTCTCTCTCTTCTTGAAGAATGGAGTGACATCAGCAATTTTCCAGTCTTCTGGAACCATTTCAGAATCCATTGATTCTTAAAAGTTCATTACTAATGCCTCCACAATCTATTCAGCCACCTCCTTCCGAACTCTGGGGTGTACACCATTTGGTCCTAGTGACCAAATTTCAGTTCGGTTTCCCCAAACTTGCTCCCTAGTAATAACAATTTCTCACACTTCCGCTAAGCTGCTAGTGTCTTCCACTGTGAAACTGATGCAGAATACTATGTCCTAACAGACGAGGAATGAAGAAGTAAGAACGAAAGAAGTTGCCAGACACTTTACCTTGCTCCAGCCTGATCTCGCTGAAGCCACTCTAAAGACTGGCACAATTCAAAGAATGGCCACTTTGCTTGCACCCGCAGTGCTCTTATTTGCTCTTTCTAATGAATACCTCTCTGTTGATTGGTCACCGCACAACTCTGAGAAACCGCCGTGAAACTCCGCCTTTTAAATTTTCATGGTGGACTTCATTGAAAAGGTAGCTTTATTTATGCACTACCGCTCTGTTGATTAGTCACTGCACAACTCACTTATGGTTATCATTTATATAACTAATGCATAACAAAGGTCACTACATCAACCCCTACTGCACATTGTTAGTCACCAGCCTCCAACCTTCAGCCACTATCTTCTGTTTCCGACCTTGGAGCTAATTTTGAATCCAGCTAACTAGCTCTCCCTGAATTCCATGGGATGTAACCTTCCAGGCCAATCTGCCATGTGTGACCTTCTTGAAGGTTTTGCTGAAGCCTAACAGACAAAATCCACTGTCCAATCTGCACTTACCTGTTTGGTTATCTCTTAAAAACTTTCAAAAAGGTTCATCAAGCATGACTTTTCGCACATAAAGCCATGCTGACTCCTCCTAATCAAACTCTGTCTATCATAATTTATTTATTGAGTTACAGTGAGGACAGGCCCTTCTGGTCCTTTGAGCTGTGCTGCCCAGACACCCCCCTGTTTAACCCTGGCCCAATCACAGGACAATTTACAACCACCAACTAACCTACTAAATGGTGCATCTTTGGACTCTGAGAGGAAGTTGGAGCACTGAAGGAAACCTATATGGTCACAGGGAGAACGTATAAACCCCTTGTAGACTGTGGCAGCATTGAACCCTATTGCTGGTACTGTATGGTGATAAATGCTGTCTCGCAGAACTCCAACCACTACTGAGTAGCTTTTAATTCACTAATTTATCCCTGATACCTTCTTTAAAAAACGGAAAAGCATTAACCACTTTCTAGTCTTCAGGACCTTCACCAGTGGCTAACAGTGAAGCAAATATATCTGTAAGGGCCTCCATAATTTCCTTCGTAGCTCCCACAGAGTTTGAAGATGTGCTGAGGCTGTCCCTGGAGATTTATTCTATCCACCATAATGTGCTGCAAATACCACCACCCTTGTAATATGAATATTATGCAAAACATTTCCACTTGTTTCCTTTATATCTTGAGCAACCATGATTTTCTCTTCAGTAAATACCAAGGATTCATTAAAAATCCCAACTATCTTCTGCTCTCATGACATAGGTAGTCCTGCTGATCTCCAGGGGGACTTACTTGCTCCCTAACCACACTTTTACTCATAATATACAGTAGCTATCGAATCTATTGCGATTTGATTCAACCTTGTCTGCCAGACCCATCTCATGCCCTCTTTTTGTCCTTCTGATTTCCCTTCAAGAGTATATCTTGATGGGTTCAATGATCCCCAACTTCAATCAGCCAGAGAAAGCTGAACTCAATAGATCTTGAAATTGACTCTGTATTTGATTTGAATGCATGTGTTTGTTTTATGGAATATGTCCGATTAAGTTTTCTTCCTCAATCTCTATGCATGTAGCTTTTATGCAACATTATGATTAAGCTTCACAGGTCCTTCCCTCATCAGTGCACAGTTCTGGTCCTCTGAACCTGAACAGTTTACAGGTTGTAAATGCAGAGGATGTCCGCTGCCCTGCAAAAGCTAGCGAAACCACCCCGTCAGTTTCCCGAATGTTTGCTTGTATGGATAGGCTGTACAAAAGTCAGAAATTTGTAAGGCAGAGAAGATCTGTTCCAGTTACAGAAGACATGGGTTTGAAGTCTGAATCCTGCACACCCTGTATCTCCTCAGAGATAACCAATTATGGAGCAAATCTGAGGTTGAAAATTGTAATGAAAGGAACAATGAAATAAATCAGCTTGGCTACTAACTTTGAGTAGTATGTAGAAAGATCAGACTGAAGTAGTGAGTTCCACACTCTTGACTTCTTGGGGAAGATAACTAGGATTGAAGAAGTATCATGCATTCAATCTTAAAAATAACTTTGTTTTTTGTTTTAACAAAAGGCAAAATACACAAAACATAAGAACGAATGAAATACCATGGAGTCATAGAGGACATTTAGCCCTTCAAGCCTACTCCTCTATTCAAGGTTCAAAGTTTAAAGTAAATTTATTATCAATGTTTTACAAGTCTGTAAGCTCCAGCCAGATCTACTCTCATTTTCCTTTCCTGAAGAATGGATCTTATTTACTTACTTCTCCTCCTTGGAACAGAACTCTGTATATGTCTAATATATTCTTCATTGATCAGGAAACCGAAACTGTTAACAATTCTTTCACCAAAGCCTCATGTACTGAGACACCTTTGCTCAGGTACTCAAAATCTCAAATGAAAATAGCAGTACACCATCTATCTTTTTAATTGGTTGTTGTGTGTGCAAGCATCCTTTGAACTCCGTATTATTTAATCTCTCATCATTTAAAACATTCTTTTCTACATTATATTGTATGTGCCATGCTCTTGACACTCACGTTGCTTGTCCATATCCCATTGAAACCTTGAAATTTCTTCTCACAATCACTCTTTATTTTGTTATCAGCAAATGTGGAAGTATGATATATCAGCTCCTCAGCCAATTGAACTGTTTCTGTAGCCATAAGATTTGTGTGGCTATGGTTAAATCAATCATTAGAGTCATTACAATTTGAGTACTTGGATTTCCTCTCCATGTTTTTACTTCCTTCTATCTCCCCTTCCAAAGAAGTAAACTAATACCATTTCAGATTTAATTAACTGTTTTAATATCGGTGTCAGCTTTTCTCTGAGATTGAATGATCTTATTTGAAACTGTTAGTCAGCTTTTAATTGAAACACTATAGATGTTTGTCTCTCTGAAATAATTTAGTTATTGCCTTTGTACATGCAGAAAAATTTAATGCAATACTTTAATGACAGCTTGTATTTCAAAAGTGCTTGCTAAATATAAATATAAAATGTAGTCTGGTGCACTTTACAGAGCAGTGAATAGCAAGTGTGGAAACTAGGCGAGGGGAAGATTGAAGAGGAAGAAATGAAACATAAATAGAGAAACATAGAAAACCTACAGCACAATAGAGGCTCTTCAGCCCACAATGCTGTGCAGAACGTGTACTTACTTTAGAAATTACCTAGGGTTACCCATCGCCCTTGATTTTTCTAAGCTCCATGTACCTATCCAGGAATCTCTTAAAAGAGCCTATCGTATCCACCTCCACCACTGTCGCCGGCAGCCCTTTCCACACACTCACCACTATCTGCGTAAAAAACTTACCCCTGAAATCTCCTTTGTACCTACGTCCAAGCACCTTAAAACTATGCCCTCCCGTGCTAGCTATTTCAGCCCTGGGGAAAAGCCTCCGACTATCCACATGATCAATGCCTCTCAATATCTTGTACACCTCTATCAGGTCACCTCTCATCCTCTATCGCTCCAAGGAGAAGAGGCCGAGTTCACTCAACCTATTCTCATAAGGCATGCTCCCCAATCCAGGAAACATCCTTGTAAATCTCCTCTGCACCCATTCTATGGTTTCCACATCCTTCCTATAGTGAGGTGACCAGAACTGAGCACAGCACTAAGTGGGGTCTGACTAGGGGCCTATATAGCTGTAACATTACCTCTCAGCTCTTAAACTCATCCCACAGTTAATGAAGGCCAATGCACCGTATGCCTTCTTAACCACAGAGTCAACCTGTGCAGCAGCTTTGAGTGTCCTATTGACTTAGACTCAAAATCCCCCTGATCTTCCACACTGCCAAGATTCTTACCATTAATACTACATTCTGTCATCATATTTGACCTACCAAAATGAAGCACCTCACACTTATCTGGGTTGAACTCCATCTGCCAATTCTCAGCCCAGTTTTGCGTCCTATTGATGTCCCGCTGTAACCTCCACACTATCGACAACAACCCCAACCTTTGTGTCATCAGCAAATGTATTAACCCATCCCTCCACTTCCTCATCCAGGTCATTTATAAAAATCACAAAGGGGTCTCTGAACAGATCCCTGAGGCACAGCACTGGTTACCGACCTCCGTGCAGAATATAACCCATCTACAACCACTCTTGGCCTTCTGTGGGCAAGCCAGTTCTGGATCCACAAAGCAATGTCCCCTTGGATCCCATGCCTCCTTACTTTCTCAATAAGCCTTGCATGGGGCACCTTATCAAATGCCTTGCTGAAATCCATATACACTGCATACTGCTCTACCTTCATCAATGTGTTTAGTCACATCCTCAAAAAATTCAATCAGGCTTATCAGGCACGATCTGCCTTTGACAAAGCCATGCTAACTATTCCTAAGCATATTATGCCTCTCCAAATGTTCATAAATCCTGTCTCTCTGGATCTTCTCCATCAACTTACCAACCACTGAAGTAAGACTCGCTGGTCTACTTCTACTCCCTTTCTTGAATAAGGCAACAACATCTGCAACCCTTTAATCCTCCAAAACCTCTCCCCTCCCCATTGATGATGCAAAGATCATTGCCAGAGGCTCAGCAATCTCCTCCCTGGGGTATATCTCAGTGACTTATTCAACTTGATGCTTTCCAAAAGCTCCAGCACATCTTCTTTCTTAATGTCTATATGCTCAAGCTTGTCAATCTGCTGTAAGTCATCCCTACAACCACCAAGGTCCTTTTCCATAGTGAATACTGAAACAAAGTATTTATTAAGTCCCTCTGCTATCTCCTTCGGTTCTATACACACTTTACCACTGTCACATTTGATTGGTCCTATTTGCTCATGTCTTATCCTTTTGCTCTTCACATACTTGTAGAATGCCTTGAGATTTTCTTCAATCCTGCTTGCCAAGGCCTTCTCATGGCCCCTTCTGGCTCTCCTAATTTTATTCTTAAGCTCCTTCCTGCTAACCTTACGATTTTCTAGATCTCCATCATTACCTAGTGTTTTTGAACCTTTCATAAGCTTTTCTTTTCTTCTTGACTAGATTTACAATAGCCTTTGTACACCGCGGTTCCTGTACCCTACCATCCTTTCCCTATCTCATTGGAACATACCTATTCAGAACTCCACACAAATATCCCCTGAGCATTTGCCACATTTCTTCTGTATATTTGTGTATTTCCGAATAACATCTCTGGTTAAGAAGGCGTACGGTGTATTGGCCTTCATCAATCGTGGACTTGAATTTGGGAGCCGAGAGGTAATGTTGCAGCTATATAGGAACCTGGTCAGACCCCACTTGGAGTACTGTGCTCGTTTCTGGTCACCTCACTACATGAAGGATGTGGAAGCCATAGAGAGGGTGCAGAGGAGATTTACAAGGATGTTGCCTGGATTGGGGAGCATGCCTTATGAAAACAGATTGAGTGAACTCGGTCTTTTCTCCTTGGAGCGACAGAGGATGAGAGGTGACCTGATAGAGGTGTATAAGATGATGAGAGGTATTGATCGTGTGGATAGTCAGAGGCTTTTTCCCAGGGCTTAAATAGTTGCCACAAGAGGACACAGGTTTAAGGTGCTGGGGAGCAGGTACAGAGGAGATGTCAGGGGTAAGTTTTTTACTCAGAAAGTGTTGAGTGTGTGGAATGGGCTGCCAGCAACGGTGGTGGAGATGGATACGATAGGGTCTTTTAAGAGATAGGTACATGGAGCTTCGAAAAATAGAGGGCTATAGGTAATTTCTAAAGTAGGGACATGTTCGGCACAACTTTGTGGGCTGAAGGGCCTGTATTGGGCTGTAGGTTTTCTACGTTTCTATGTTTCTCTATTTCCCTAACATCTGTTTCCAATTTATGCTTCCGAGTTCCTGCCTGATAGCCTCATATTTCCCCTTACTCCAATTAAACACTTTCCTAACTTGTCTGTTCCTATCCCTCTCCCGTGTTATGGTAAAGGAGATAGCATTGTGATCACTATCTCCAAAATACTCTCCCACTGAGAGACCTGACACCTGACCAGGTTCATTTCCCAATACCAGATCAAGCACAGCCTTTCCTCTTGTAGGTTTATCTACATTTTGCGTCAAGCAACCTTCCTGAACACACCTAACAAACTCCACCCCATATCAACCTCTTGCCCAAGGGTGATGCCAATCAATATTTGGAAAATTAAAATCTTTTACCATGACAACCCTGTTATTATTTCCAGAACCTGTCTCCCTATCTGCTCTTCGATATCCCCGTTACTATTGAGTGGTGTATAAAAAAACACATAGTAGAGTTATTGACCCCTTCCTTTTTCTAATTTCTACCCACAGAGACTCAGTAGACAATCCTTCCTTGACTTTCTCCTTTTCTGCAGCTGTCATACTATCTCTGATCAACAGTGTTATGCCCCCACCTCTTTTGCCTCACTCCCTGTGTTTTCTCAAACGTCTAAAACCTGATATTCTAAGTAACCATTCCTTCCCTTGAGCCATCCAAGTCTCTATAATGGCCACAACATCATAGTTCCAAGTACTGATCCATGCTCTAACTCATTCGCTTTGTTTATGATGCTTCTTGCATTAAAATATTCATCTCAAACCATCAATCTAAGCACATCCCTTCTCTATCATCTGCTTATCCTCCGTCTCATACTGCTACCATCTTTCTCTACTTGTGAACCAACCACCCCTTCTTTTTTGTCTCTTCAGTTTGCTTCCCACCCCCAGCAATTCTAGTTTAAACTTTCCCCAATAACCTTAGCAAACCTCCCTGCCAGGATAATGGTCCCTCTGGAATTCAAGTGCCACCTGTCCTTTTTGTACAATCACTCCTGCCCCAGCAGGAGTGGAGCCTGCGGCTTAATTTGACTCAACAGGGGAAACCTCACCCGGACACAATTGACAGATTGATAGCTCTTCTCGATTCTGTGGGTAGTGGTGCATGCAAATGAAGTGGTAGGATGTGAGGCTCTTAACTTATAGTATGGATGTAGAGGAAGGACTGGCCATGAAGGGAGTTGAAAGTGTTCACAAAGATGGGAAACATTACATGGGACACACCAACAATAGCAGATTTGATTTATACAACACTTTTGCTTTGGAAAATCTAAAATGTTCCACAGACAAATAACAGTAGGCTGTCAAAGAGAGTGAGACAAGTTTGGTGAAAGTTTGGGAAAGAGGTAAGTTTTAGAGAGGGTTTTAAAGGCAGAATGAAAGTTGGAGGTTTTGACAGGTGTTTCCAGAGCTTAGGTTTCAGATTGAGTAAAAGGAGATCTGCACATTTGCTTGAACAGAAAACTGTTGATGGGTTGCAGGACAAGAGTGATGATGAGGGGGCAAATGAAGTAATGGTAATGACAGGCACATCTAATATGTGCAGGTTGAGGAACTGGAAACCTTATACTTTAGCTATGGAAGCCAGACCTTTGCAGGTTAAAATGTCAGTTGTAAATACTTCAGCCAGTACTTCTTTTTCATGTGATCTTAAGTTTATATTTTCAACACAATTTCAAACCACCTTCTGTTAGATGTATGGCATAAACAGATAAAATATTAAGGTTGTAAATGAAAAGCAATTAGTTGGACCAGCAATGTTATCTGCTATGAAATTTTAGTTACCGGAAAACTTTTATAAAGAACCACAATTTTCAATTTGTCCTTCTGTTTAAGCATTTCTTTTCTGCTATTTTTTTCTGTAGTTTTGCTCTGCATTGCATTACACACTTTTTAAAATTTCATAGCCAGGCTTTACAATGAATTTGACATCAGAGGCCGAGTACAGTTCTCCTACTTTCATCAACAGAGCCATTTAACTGGAAGCTCTGTGGCACTGTTCTCTTCCAACACCACTGGAACATCATGAAACTCCCCAGCATACTTGCCTGTGGCGCTGTGATTTGGAACCTGAATATTTAGACAGAAAATGAAACTTGAAAATGAAAATGAAAAGTAATACTATAAAATATAGTTGGGGAAGAGTACTAGAACACTGAGCACATTGTACAAATAGAAATAAGAAACAGCTCATAACGAGATAATCATCTTAATTGGTCCCTTGTGATTGATGATAACTTTGCTTACTCTAGTTCTGAGGGTGCTAAAATAGCTGATAAGCTAAATATGCACCCTGCAAACTCTGTTACAGGTTGGGTAGCAGGTGCCTAATCACACAAGTAGGTAGCTAGTTTCTGAGGTGGTGTGTTCTTCCTGAAGTTCACACGGTGTATCTCAACACGTGGTCTCAAGTTTCTTAGTGCCACAGTTAACAGAGAGTATCATGTTCAATAATGAAGGAGAGTGCAGAGCACACCCGGAAACCAGCCTTGCAGGATAGCCAGCTGAACTTTATTGATAACGATGTGAACTCCTCCCAAATGGAGTGACACAGGAATAACACGATTAGTTACCACGACATCTCCCCTTCACGAAAAAACAGAAAAACTAGATATGTACTTCTTGTCTATAGAACTGAATTGAAATTGTAGTCACTGAAATTGAGTGATTCAGTTCACTTTCTCCATAGCACGTAACCTATGCTCCTTACATAATTCCCAACATTATAACTGTCTTTCTTTTTGTTTTTAGGTCACTCTTTCTCTCTTGGTTTTCCTCCTTTTTTTCTACCAATTCTCTTTTGTTTTAAAGAACAGTCTTATTTTGTGAAATGTTTTCAATGTTAGAACTCTTTTTAAAAAGCATTAAATCTAATGGAAGTCAGGATAGATTACTTGAATACTCCGACAAAGTGAGTGAACTATTCCGCCTCTTTAGTCAATTGCTCTAACCTATTAGGCTATGGAGTATATCTTGTGGTAGGACAGATAAACGACCCAATCTGGTATAGGTTCCTGGTTCACTTGAATGTGAGGGTGACCAGTATTCTTGTGGGCAGATTTACTAGAGCTGTTGGGGGTGGTTTAAACTAATATGCAGGGGAATGGGGACCAATATGATAGAGCTAAAGATGAGCCAGCAGGTTTACAAGTAGATGATGGGTGTAACATGAATGTAAGGAAGGACAAGCTAATAATTCGGTACAAATGCAGACAGATCAAAGAGTTAAATTGTACCACAGAGGCAAAATTCAAAAAGATGGTGTGGCTCTGTTGGTAAGAGATGGAGATATTCAATGGAAGTGTACCAGTTCACAGAAATGGAGGGAGTGCGGGTGGAAAAACTTGATAAAATATTTTATTACACCCTCTCAGAAATCCCATTATGATAGTAACCCCCCTGTTTGCTGGAGAAATTGTGGAAATCATACTTTCTGGGAATGCCCCATTATCAAAGACTATTGGGGTGGGATACATAACGCTCTGCAAGACATCTTTAAATGTGAAATACCCTTAGAGAGTAAAACCATATATTTTGGGTATATACCTCAAGAATGGTTGAAAATAGATAAATATTTAATGAATGTACTGCTGGTGGCTGGTAAAAAGACCCTCACCAGGAAATGGTTATCTCAGGAGAGCCCAACTTTAAATATATGAATGGAAATTACAATGGACATTTACAAAATGGAGAAGATAACAGCATCTGTTAATCATAAGTTGGAACAATTTTATTCATACTGAAAAAAATGGTTTAGCCACATAACACCTCATAGGCCTGATTTTATTCTCACAAGTCAATGAATATGTTGTAAAACAAAATCACTGCCTACTCTGTACATAGTTTTCTTCTTTCGATTGTTCTTTCTTTCCTCTCCTTTCTGTAAGTGTATACCTCAGATAAATATTATGTGGAGATTTGTGATGAATATGATATATATGTACGGTATCTGAAATATATCTTATGGAAATGTTTGTTTGATGATGAAATTCAATAAAAAATAACTTACAAAAAAAAAGAAAGAGGAGATATAGGGTCCGAGAATGTTGAATCTTTGTGGGTGAAGTTTAGAAATTGCACGGGTAAAAAAATCATTATGGGAATCATATATGTGCCAAAATGTGGGATTGAGATAGCAAAGGTTGCTGGTCAAATCATGTAATAAGGGTAATATCACAATTGTAATTGGGAACTTCAATATGGAAAGGGATTGGGAAAATCAGATTGGTGTCAGACTGCAAGAGAGGGAATATATTGAATGCCTACGAGATGGCTTTTTAGAACAACTTGTGCTTAAACCTACCCAGAGTTTATTAGGGAGCTTAATGTAAAGGAACTCTTAAGAGGCAGTGATAATAATATGATTGAATTCATGCTGCAGTTTGAGAGGGAGAAGCACAAGTCACATGTATCAGCATCACAATTGAATTACAGAGGCATGAGAAAAGAGCTTGCCCAGGTGGATTGGAGAAGGATACTAGTGGGGGTTGACAGCAGAGATAGCTGAAGTTTCTGGGAATAGTTCACAAGATGCTGGATAGATATGTCCCACAGAGGAAGAAGTTCTCAAATGGCAGGGGTAGGCAATTGTGGCTGAATAGGAAACTGACTGCTTAAAAGTCAAGGAAAGGGCACATAGGGTAGCAAACGTGAGTGGAATGTGGATGATTGGGCAGCTTTTAAAATCTAACAAAAGGCAACTAAAAAAGCTATAAAAAGGGAAAAGATGAAATATGAGGGCAGACTAGCCAATAATATAAAGCAGGATACAAAAAGTTTTTCACTTACATAAAGAGTAAAAAAGGAGGTGAGAGTTGATATTGGACCACTGGAAAATGATGCTGGTGAGGTAGTAATGGGGGACAAAGAAATGGCAGATGAACTTAAGGGTACTTTGCATCTGCCTTCACTGTGGAAGACACTCGCAGTGTGCTAGAGGTCTGTGAGTGTCGGGGAGAAGGAGTGAGTGCCATTGCTATTACAAAGGAAAAAGTGCGAGGCAAACTGAAAGGTCGTAAGGTGGATAAGTCACCTGGACCAGATGGACTACATCCCAGAGCCCTAAGAGAAGTTGCTGAAGAGATAACAAATGCATTGGTCAAGAATCACTTGATTCTGGCATGATCTCAGAGGACTCTTTAAGAAAGAAGGAAGACAAAAGAAAGTAAATTATAGGCCAGTTAACCTAATCTCAGTGGTTGGGAAAATGTTGGAGTCTATTATTAAGGGTGAGGATTTGAGGTTCTTGGAGACTAATGATAAAATAAGTCAAAGTCAGCATGGTTTCTGTGAAGGGAAATCTTGCCTGACAAATCTGTTAGAGTTCTACAAGAAAGTAACAAGCAGGGTGGACAAAGGAGAGGCAGTGGATGTCATTTAATTGGATTTTCTGAAGGCATTTGATAAGGTGCCACACATGAGGCTGCTTAACAATATAAAATTTGATGGTGTTACAGGAAAGATACTGGCATGGATAGCGGAATAGCTGACAGGCAGGAGGCATTGAGTGGGAATAATAGAGAGCTTTTCTGATTGGCTGCCGGTGACTAGTTGTGTTCCTCAGGGGTCGGTATTGGGACTATTACTTTTCACATTGTTTGTCAGTGATTTAGGTAATGGAATTTATGGCTTTGTGACAAAGTTTGTGGATGATACGAAGATAGGTGGAGGGGTAGGTAGCACTGAGGAAGCAATGCAATTGCAGCAGGGCTTAGACAAATTGAAAGAATGGGCAAAAAAGTGGCAGTGTTGAGAAATGTGTGATTATGCATTTTGGTAAAAGAAACAATAGTGTGGACTATTATCTAAATAGGGACAAGGTTCAAACATCAGAGGTGCAGAGGGACTTAGGGATCCTTGTTCAGGACTCACTGAAGGTTAATTGACAGGTTGAGTCTGTGGTAAAGAAGACAAATGCAACATTGGCATTTATTTCAAAGGGAATAGAATATAAAAGAAAGGAGATAACGCTGAGGCTTTATAAGATACTAGTCAGACTGCATAGAGTACCATCAACCGTTTTGGTCTCCATATCTCAGAAAGGTTGTGTTGTCATTGGAGAGAGTCCAGAGGAGGTTCATAAGGATGGTTCCAGGAATGAAGGGGTTGACATATGAGGAGTGTTTGGCAACTTTGGGCCTGTACCCACTGGAATTTAGAAGAATGTGGGGGGGGGATCTCATTGAAATCTACTGAATGTTGAAAGGACAGGATAAGCTGGATGTGGAGAGGATGTTTCCTATGGTGGGGGCATCCAGAACTAGAGGGCACAGCCTTAAAAGTGAGGGGTGACCTTTAGAACAGAGGTAAGGAAGAACTCTTTTAGCCACAGAGTAGTGAATCTGTGGAAGACTCTGCCACAGCCTGCGGTGGAGGCCAAGTCTATGTGTATATTTAAGGTGGAAGTTGATGGTTTCCTGATCAGTCAGGGCATCAAAGGATATGGTGAGAAGGCAGGTGTCTGGGGTTGAGTGGGATCTGGGATCAGCCTTGATGGAATGGTGGAGCAGACTTGATGGGCTGAATGGCCTAATCCTGCTCCTCTGTGTTATGGTCTTGTGGTCTAAGTGTTGGAGTGGTTGGAGATTCTTGAACAGGCGCATCCACCTCAGGTAAGTGGTTCTCATTATAAGGGCCAGGGCACTCTATTTCTTTCTCTACCTTTCTTCACCTCGTAATGTGCTGATCACAAAGGGTCGAGGTGTATTCCGCTGGACTATTGTTCCTTTGATGAATTGGTATAAAACCCGAACAGCTCAACACTACTGAGCACTGACAAGGATTTTTGCTCTGTGTCTGAGATCATGAATGCTCTTTGTTTTCTCACACTGTGTTGTGTCAAGATTTCTCACTTTGCCTAAGTGAGGCTGGAGAAGGGAAGGAAGAACCGGCAGGCTTGTTCTCAGTCTCCAGCTTTGATGGGCTGTTGCCATTCAAAGAAGCATGGAAGTAATTGCTAGCTAGGTGTGTAGCTTGAATGTGTTGCTTAGCACCCATGGTCAGTTCTCAGTTCATGCATCATGGTGCATACAATTAGCAACTAGCATAGACAGTTTGTTTGATAAGTCCCTGGATATTTTTCATAGGTATTGTATGTGCAAACAAGAACAGCCTTATGGTAAATTCCTTCTTGTTGGGGATCTCACTTGGTCTGTCGCACCAATTCGTCGATGATCAACCACTTCTGACATCATATTGTGTACATTAATGAGGGATGGTGCAGAGCACACCCAGATGCCAGCATGCAGGATATTCAACTGAACTTTATCGAACCCCTGTTTGTACTGTATGTGAACTCCTTCCATATGGGAGTGGTTAACTAAGTGACAGGAATAACACTATTACTTTAACTGCAGAGACAACCATACTCAGTCTGAAAAAAAACAAATCAGGGATGACATCAAGCAGGAAAAACACTGCCGCCATATAAAACATTTACAAGGGGAACAGGATTAGGAAAGCTGGAAAGGTTTAACAATCACAAGTAAAATGAAATGTCAAGACAATTGGTGAAGAATGACAGCAATTAACAGCATTTTATAAATGTCAGCAGGTTTTGGCTGTCTGAGGTGCTATCACAAATCGGAATGCATTTTAAAATCAGAAGAATGGTATAACAAAGTGAAGAAGTTGCA